>NC_067126.1:35304981-35604981 GCF_021347895.1 Acanthochromis polyacanthus | reverse complement strand
AGAGGGCAGCAGCATCACATTAGAAACAGTAAACAGCAAATCAAAGTGACAACATTAAAACTGGCACACAGATAACACACCATTAGAGCACACAGACCAGATAGACTGTGATGATTTCACCAGAGCTTTAAACTCATTCAGTGGAACAAGGGCTGGAAGTTGAAGTTGAGATTTTAATTTATTCCAAGCATTACGTGAAGAAAACATAAATGCTGGATCCTGGACTCCATCAAACAACACAATAAAATACTGGCAACTACAGCTTCCAGGATTTTAGTGTAACTTTGTAGGAACATTTATTATAGTGTGAGATTCACACAGATTTTTGCACTTTAGTAAAAACTGTAACACAGAGCAACCATGTGGACCGAACTCCTTCATACCCCAACATGCCTCCCAGTTTAAAGCTATCACTATAAGAGTATTGACTATTTTACTGTTCTCTCTGTTCTGCTTCACTCTTCCACCTCAGAGGATTCATCTATGGCTGGGGCGTCCAACATGTGGCCCACAGGTCAAAACCGGCCCTCACAGTGTAAAAATTCCAGAGAAGACATTAACTGCAGATTTTAAATTGGTAAAACTATAAATTTAAAAATAATTTCTAGACCATGACAAATTGTTTTGATCATAAAGTAAAATACCGATTGCTCATTGTTCTTTTGTCATTTTGTGTCTCATTTTTGTAATATCTTGTCTTGTTTTTGGTCTTTTTTGTCTAAATGTTGTCATTTGTCTCACATTTGTCATTTTGTTTCTCATTTTTGTCGTTTTGCATTTTATTTTTGTCTCGCTTTTGTTGTTTTGTACCTCACGTTGTCATTTTTTCTCTCATTTTCTGTCATTTTCTGTCTTGTTTTTGTCAGTTCATGTCTCATTTTTGTAATATTTTGTCGGGATTTTTTTTTTGCCTTTCCTGTCTGAATTTTGTCATTTTGATCAAAAATTAGAATCCCATAGGGTTCAGCTCCAGATGACTAAATGTTGTGTTCCTTTGTAGACACTCCATGATCTGGAAGTTGTAATGTGGAAATGATAAACTGAGGCTGAATGTTAGTGAAACTGAATTTATTTTTCTTAAGAAATTTCAGGTTGTTCATAATGCTTTGTAACAAGATAATTGAGCCTGTCCTCAAACCAAAAACGACCACACAGGTCGTCTGTACACGCCCGTATTACGACCCAGTGTTACGTTTTGACTATGCGACCTCTGGCGGTTGAGTAAATATCGACACTCTGGAGTCGCAGGTGAAACGTCATCATGAACAAACTTATCTAACACTATCCCTGTCCCTATCCCTAACCTTAACCATAACCCTAAAAACATGTTGGGAAAGTGAGAAAAAAGCCGTTTTGCGACGGAAAAGCCGTTTCGCGAATTAAATCCCGTAATGCGTTCCTTTTCCCCGTAGGGGCGCAAACGTTCATACGACCGCATAGGTCGTTATCCGGTGCACGGTGCAAACGACCAATGCGGTCGTATGAATTGGAGGACGAGTTCAGTTTACAGGCCACACCTTAAACTGGAGCTCAGTTACAACCTGATAAATGTTCTATTCTTGAAACATGTTATCACAGCTTGTACTTTAAAATAAGGATTACAGTATTCCACACTAGGTTTGTTTCTTACGTCGACTGTGTGCTCACTCATGTGCAGCTTCGTCTCTTGTTTGCGATAAGGAGGCCAGCTCGACCCTGAGGCCTCAGAGAGCTCAGGAGGCCTTATCCGGTCTATTAAGAGACACACAAATAATTCTGTAGAGTCCTCATTAGTGGAACAGTTAGACAAAACCAGGAGAGACTGACCCCCACATCCCTTCCTTCTGCTGGGGGGTAGAATGACAGACAAACAACCTCATAAGATTGAATTAAATTTTATACTTTTGGCTCTTAGGAAGGCACGAGTCCTGGATCCATGCATTTGGTTTGTCACAATAAATGACTGATAGATGATTGATTTTTGTGTATTTAAGTTTTGTAAAATGCAACTTGAAAAAGCACCAGAAATATGTCTCTTCTTCTTAATGCTCAAAAATACTTGTCTTCTTGAAGCATCTCTAAGGAAGGCAAGGCAAGTTTATAGCACCCTTCGTGTTCTAGACAATTGAAAATGTTTTGCATAAAAAAATACCAGCATTACAGTGAGGTGCAGATAGTGAAAGGATACTGTGCGGATCTCATGCATAGGTGCATGAGTAAAAGAAATGGTGTTAGCCTTGATTTAAAAGTGTCCACATTGGATGAAAGTTTAATCTCCACTGGCAGTTTGTAGCAGAAAAGCTAAATGCTGCTTCTCCGTGTTTAGTCCAGACTCTGGCCTGGACTAGCTGACCCGAGTCTTTGGATCTAAGAGCCCTGCTGGGTTTGTATTCTCTGAAGATATCACAGATGCGTTCTGGGATTTGTAAACGATCAGTTGGGTTTTAAATTCTATTGTAGAATTGGTGTAATGTGTTCAGATCTCTTAGTCCTGCTTAAAACTCTCGCAGCAGCATTCTGAATGAGCTGAAGCCGTTTAATGCTCTTTTTGGGAAGTTCTGTTAAAATACCATTACAGTAATCCAATCTACTAGAGATGAACGCATGGGTGAGTTTCTCTTGGTCTTTCTGGAAGACACAAACTTATAAATCTGGCGATGTTTTTGAGTTGGAAAAAAGCAGCATTGGTGACAGCTTTGAAATGGCTGGCAAAAGTCAAATCTGAGTCTATTAACACTCCTTTAACAGAATCATAATGTATTCTGTCCCTTGTTGAATAAACCAACCTCACCTTTCTTTGTGTATTCACATCAGTAAGACAAAAAGCCACTCTGCAGCAGCTGTTTAAACTATCGGCCTGTTTCTGTCCCATGAGTTTATCCACCAGCCTACATGAATTAATAAATCAGAACATGTGTGATCCGCTTGGTTTACCTTTGATGTTGAGGATGCTAATTTCCCCAAAGAAATTCCCTTCGCTCAGCACAGCAAACTCTGTCACCCCGTCATCTGCCACCACCGCCAGTTTGCCCTCCTTGATGATGTACATCTCGTGGCCCACGTCTCCCTTCCTGCAGACGTACTCTCCTGGACTGAACACCTGCCAGACAAAAGCAACGAGAAAAACCTCTTCAGCCTCAAACAGCAGTTTCAAATCCACAATAATAAAGCAGACAAAGTGTTGAATGCAAATCTACAAAACAAGATTAAGAGTGCAGGTTACCAGAGTATTCTATAACTGGATCATTCCTGAAATGGAGGCCATTTTGAGTTTCCTCCAAAAGCGTTTGAAAAATCAACCTTCTGTTTTCCAGTTTTCTGCTCCATATTGATCAACAATAGGTAATAAATTATCAAAGGCTTGATTGGTTCAATTTACACATCAATGGTAGCATTTTTATTCCATGTTTTATTTGTTGTTTGCTAACTCTACTCTAATGACAGTAACAGGGTTGCTAATCCATGCTAACGTGATCTTTTTCTCAGCAGTAGAAGCTAGATATTTAGCTCGCTGTTACTGCTGACCAAGAGGACAAACTGACTGATGGGAAACAGTCAAAAGAATGAGTCTGATCCTAATAATATGAGGTAGAGTGAGACATTCAATCAAGGCTGACAACGGGATGAAAATAAGGAAAATTGAAGAGAGGAAATAGCTTTGCTCTACTCATTCTTTAGGAAAATTGTTGTATGATGTCAACAACAAAAACAAGACACAAAATGACAAAAACAAGTTGATGAAAATGTCATCAACAGTTACCATAGTTTGAATTGTGAATGTGAAAGTTGTGGATTGTGTTTGTTTTTCTCTCTCGTGCTTGTAGCTTCAGGACTGTACACCTCCACCAAAGCAGCCTTAATGCCTTCCTTAACTTCACGAGCTAACTGCTCCTGACCTGAGGTGTTAGTTTGAGAACCAGCTCCTCCAGCAGACTCTTCTCACAGCTCTGGAAGATGGTGACTTTGGAGAGCGTGGGAAGATGAACGCTGACAGCGATCTCAGTCCTCATGTGCACCGGCAGCTGCTGCAGAATCTCATTCTCTCTCATGATCTTCTTGTTGATGTGGAGATGCTGGTACCAGTTGTCGATGCGCTGACGAAGCTCCTTGCTGATGTGACGGCTGCGCAGGTACCCCTTCACCTGGAAGCAGAAAACAAGAACTCTGTTGTCTATAAAACTTTTTTACCATCTTTCTGACAGTCTTACCAGCTCGTGGTTGGGGAAGAAGACGTTATCACGATCCCTTAGGCTGGTGATGACGTTTCCAACGTTGCCCACAATCGATGCGAAAACCAGAACAGCAATGAGCAGGTCTGCAATCATGAACAGATACTCCTCCTCCCTGTCCGGCAGTGGGGTGTCTCCTACTGTGGTGAAGATCTGGGCAGAGAACCAGAAGCAGTAGAAGTACTGACGTCTCATGGAGGCGAACTCGGGGTTGGTGATGTTGGGGTAAACCCAACGGTCGCTTCCAAAGCCGATGTAGTTGGACAGAGCGAAGTAGAGGCAGGCGTTCCAGTGGATCAACACAAAGATGTAGAGCATGAGCTTGGAGATGCGGAAGGTGTTGGGGTAGGAGGTTCTAGTCTCCATGCGATCCAAGACCTCGTTGAGTCGCGGCATTCGCAGGAGGCGGTTGATCCTCACCAGAGGAGTTTCGATGCCAAAGGCAAAGTAAAGGAAGTCGGTGGGGAGCAGGGAGGCCAAATCTCTCAGGAAATGTTTGGAGTGCAGGTAGCGCGTCCTCAACCGAGTCAGATCCTTGATTAGGATGCCCTGATCCAGGTAACCTAAAGACAGAAGAACTCAGAGTGCATTTCGTCCTCTACAACTCCTGTGACAAGATTTAGGTTGATTTTACCATGAGAGAGCAAAAAAATACACCTGACTCCTAAGAGTTATCAACATGTCATCATGAATTACTGAACCATTTCAACTGCTCTGCATCTCAACAATATTGCTACGATATTGCACTATATCACTTCAATAAGCTGTCGTTATGTTCCTCTACCACCAGTGCACAGAGGTTGATTTTCATATATTTACTTTATTTTACTTCTACTGTATTTTGATCCCTTTTTAATGTATGGCTCGAATACAAAGGTGAGAGAGAAACGTCTTTTCTTCTCTGTATGTCTTGGATATATAGAAAAACTGACAGCAGAAATCTTCTATTCTATTCAAATTTGAAGGCAGCATTTGGAAAGATTGTGATATTTAAGACTACAAGTGTTCTCATCATTTCAAAATAAGAGATGCGTGCTTGGTTGCAGAACCATCTAGATGTCTGTGGAGATTAAAACAATTTTTCATAATGTTTGATAGTTCAAATGTTTCTTTATTAGTGCTCTTTTATATTTATGTTTGCTTTGTATGTGAAGCAAAACATATTGAAGATTCAGTCAGAATCCACAAAATTTTCTTTTTCTTACCAGTATGAAGAGTGATGATCATATCGGTGGTATACATGAGGTCTGATAGGTAGTCCAGCGTGAGCCACACAGGAAGGTAGCTCAGAGCGATCGCAGTGAAGCATGTCCTGCCAAACCACAACCAAGGAGGTTCATCAAAAAGGTTCCCAGATCTTAACTAGCAGGATGCTTAGATATGATTTACCTCAGAATGATGATGACCCAGTTGTAGACGATGGGAAATATCATGACTTGAAGCCAGACGTAATAAAACTGTTCTGCTGGATCGACCACCCACTCCTTCCAGCTGAGAGGGAACCAGGACGATGATGATGATGAGAAGAAGAAGCAGGGAAATGAGAAATTGCATACATGATGAAACTGTCACAGAGAGATTATGGTTAATGGCTCTCCAGGTCACCAAAATCAGGACAGCTTCAATTCTTCAAACATAAAACCATCCCTGAAAGTAAATGTCATTAACAACAGTTCATCCAAAAAATAAATTATCATTTTACAGATTCTCCCTGTTTTGATAAGTTATAGAGAACAAATCACAAAAAACTAACACCAATACTAAAAAAAACGGGCCAAAAATCTGTATTTTTTCAATAAAAGGTGATTCATTCATTTTATTATATTTAACCATTAAATTATATTTTCTTTTTATTGTATATCAATCAGCAAAAATGTTTTTTTTTACAGATATTTGCTGTAATTTTGAAAGAAAAAACTTATATAAAGGATTTTTTAAAAATGAAATAATTGTTTTTGAATATTCTTTAAAGTTGTTAATTGGAAAAAAACTGTAAAAATCATAAAAACATTAATTTATTTGTTGACTGTTAGAAAAATGAACAAAACTAAGCAAACAAAATAATTGGAGACAAAATAATTTCTTTTACAATGTGTGACTGTAAAATGACTGCTTCAATGCATCTAAATATGGCAAAAATAATCAAACATATTTGTCATTTTCAAAGTTTTTAAAGATTTTGAACATTACATGTATTCTGTAGTTCTTTGGTTTTTTACTGTATTCTTTTTCTTGGGAGTCAACATAATTCTCTGATGTACAGGACACTTTCAAAGTAAAAGTTCAGAGATGTTTAAAGGAACTGCTCTGGCTTTTTAAAATATAACACACTTATGTATATTATCTACACAATGAGAGCAGGACATCAACCGGCAGAAGCAGCAGAGGCATTCAACATTTAATCAGAGCTTTTCTAATTAGTATTCTCTTGTTGAACAGGTCCTCAGACGTTATATAACCTGAAAAAGTTAATAAATCCAGTCACCTCAGGCTACCAAGATCAGATATCTGATTAAGAATATTTTTGTTTTAGTGATCATTAAATCCTTACTTATCTTTTAGCTTCAGGCCCGTGTAGATGTTCCGGTTCTCTTCTTTCTTGTCGCCGTCTTCTCCTTCCTCATTCGCTTTCTGTCCCAGATGCCACCTGAGCAGTCTCTGCCACTGGCTGCTTCTGATGCTAACCTCACCTGTTTTATCCATTATCTAAACTTCAGCCTTAGAATAAAGTGTCTGTTTAAGCAGGCATCGCTTTTTCTTCTGATCAGGCCTTCCTTTATGCCCGAGGGGCTGCTTTAGGCACCGCTGTGAAGTCCACCTGACAACAGACCAGGTCTACCTGGTGATGCTGGTCTCTATGGAAGGAAACAACAACACATCATGTGTCCTCTGGGAAATTCTTCCCTCACCTAGAAAACCAGAGAGGTCTTTCTCTGCACATCTCAGACGCTGTTAGACACAACAAACGATGACTGAAGTACAGAGCTGAAGCAAACTGAAAATGAAAGGACATGACAGCGTTTTATCAAAAAAATCTAAAAATCAAAGATGATATTTAAATGGAAATTACATCTTTAAGTTGCAAATTCAAAAGAGAAATATATAAGTTGTTTATTGGACAGTACTGTCCTGCCCAAAAATAGCGGTTTTAGTGTTTTATGTTGTCTAATAGGGTATAGCTCAACATAATAACTGTCTTTTAGAGAATATAATACGGAAAAAAAATACTTCAGGTAATTTTATATCAAAGTTTGTTCATCAGAGTTGTTTCTAATACTGTCAGAACTGTTTGCAGCACATGTAGCAGAGCAAATGGTGATGCGGAGTCAAGTTGTGTCTTCATGGTGAGTGTATTTACCAGCTAATGCCAGTACTGACCCTAAATGTCCAGTATTAGCAGGACTCTGACAAACTGAACTAACTCCAAGGTCAACATGATGCTCAGCTGTCATGAAATCCTTTCCCACCTGTTTCTCTTTTAAAATCAAGCCACATAGGCATTAGTACACAGTGTACAGTTATCAGAGTTGGTGTAGAAGTGGGTCAGAGTGTTTTTCTGTTTAATTTTGGCTCTCTAAAGCCTTCATCCAGCGGTGCGGAGCCGCGTCGCTGTGACTCACAGGAGCCGTGTGGGAGGAGTTAAAGTAAGATGGCTGCGGGAGAGGGAAGAGTGTTTGAGAAATCATCAGATGGGATGTTTATCTGTCGCTAACAGGATGCACAGCAGCCCCAATGGAGGAGTGGTTAATGTCTTAGCTCCCCCGGCTCACTGCCGTCCGGCTCTCCAGTTGTCTCCGGGTTCCTTTCGCGCTGTTTGCCCGTTTTCTGCTCTGACATTGTGGAATTCATCAGCGGCTATTCGTTAGCAGCAACCCAGCGCTAACTCACTAGCCTCCAGCTAGCAGTTAGCTATCCGAGGAAACCAGCTACGACTGCTAGAGACTCCTGGAGATATCTAAAAGGTACGTAACTTCGTAATTACCCCGTCATAAAGGCACACCAGCACCCCGGCTACATGAGAAACCCGTATACAGGGCTGACATGTCAGAGCTAGCTAATTATGTTTGCAGGATCCACTAGCTGCTACATCATCTCCCATTGAAATGCATTGATTGTTGTTTTCTGCCCGAGCCCAGCCTCGTCTGGCTAACAGGAGATCATCTGGCACAGGAGGATGAACTAAATGGTAATAACATAACGTTAATAAATCAGCTGGTTTAAGGGCAAGGTCGCACTATGTGATGGCTGCAGTGTGCTATCAGGCTGTCAGACTGGTGGGATCCAAAACACTGCAGAGATCTGAGAACTTTGGTGTCCTGGATGAAATCTGTAGGTGCTGCTCCTGAAACTCAGACAGGGATTACTGTGGCAGTTAATAACATAACTTCTAAATAACCTGCAGGCTCAATACAGCAAGAAAAACTGAGTGGACCGGTTCTCTTGCTTCTCAAAAGCCAATGAGTGGAACTGATTATTCATGACATGAAGTTTACGCTCTGTTGTCTCGAATTTGATGCATTTTATTGAAAACAGTCTATTGAATTCAGTGATTTAAATCAGATCTATCCGCATCTTCAAGTGCATTTTTACTCTTGTAAAACTTTCACCATCGATCTTGCTGCTGAGTTGTTTTGACTTACTGGAGCTAGAAACTGTCAAAGCAGAAATAATCAACAGATTTTTAACTTTATGGTGTAACTCATCTGTGGCATGACATTTAATTAGGAAAATTAATCACAATGTTTCACAAAATTGCTTTATTATAGATGTCTCAGTTTTTTAAAAAAAACAACCGAATGAATCTATATTAGTGAAGGGATGTGCATCGGATACGAATACTATCTGAGTATCTCCTGTTATGCATTTATTATTATTCTGTCATCTATATTTCCTTATTAGATTAAAATATTTCTTGCTTCACTCGAAGTCTACTTTAGGGTTGATCGACACGTGGAAAGAAAAACATGTAGAACTGCAGCGCTCAATCAAATAATAGGTCACTTGTTAACTGTTAGATATTCCCCAATGGTTTGTATTTTAACCCCTCTTAGAAGCTTTGATGTTATTTTCTAAACATAAGAGAAAAAAGATATAGCTGTTCACTTGCTTGATTGTGATCCAGAAGTGCAACCGTTAACCAGTCACTGTTCTGATAATTTATTAATTGGTTTGAGTCATTTTTAACAGAAGTCAGTGCATCTCAAAGGCAAATGAGCGCACAGATCTGTAACTGATTCATCATGAGACAAATTAATTCACATCAGAAAAGGGATGAATATCAATAAAATCATATTCTGTTGATTTGAAAGTAAAGATCAAATGAAAGACGAATGGATTTTAACCCCTCTTAGAAACTTGTATGATAGATAGATATTTAGTTCATCCTGAGGGAAATTCAAATATTCAGCAACTTACATACAACAAAAAAACAAGAAGAAAAAACAGGCGGGTTAATAAACAGATTAACATTAAAGCTCAGTAAAAACTTGCTGTACAATACTATAAACAAAAAATTCAAATTTAAACTCTATAGAATATTAAATGTATTATTTTATAAACATAACTTCCTTGGTTCCTTATTATATAAGTATGACTTTTATTTTATGTTGGATATAATAGCCGTGCACTTAAATTAATTTTTCAACTGTTTTGTTAATAGATGAATTTTTTGGGGTAATTTTTATGCATATAAAAGTTGAAAATTCTCAAATGAGTGCACAGAGCTGTACTGGATTCATCATGGCAGGCAAACTAAAGGTTAAAATGACAAACTTGTAATTAATCTGGAACAATTTGGATAATCGGTTTAAGCTATTTCAAAGCAAAGTGCACATTTCAGATTATTTTAAAAGAATATCTGATGGATATATTGTTGATTGTGATATTTAACTGCTGTTACATAAAAAAAATCAACCAGAATCCAGCACAATTTACTGGATTTTGGTTGATTTTTTTGTGAATGTTCTTCAGAAACATTTTAACATTTCTTTTTTTATGCCAAAAATGTTCAGAGATTCCCCAAAAATGTTGAAAATGTGGACATCAGAAGGTTCAGTGTGAAAATATATATATTTTTTCCACATTTTCAAACTGAATTTTGACCCGCAGGACGACACGAGCGTCAAGGAATTGCTGTGTGTCACTCTGGGGAGTGAGAAAGTCTGATTGCATTTTTTAGAATCAAAATACTCTGAATCAGTGAATCGGTCATAAAAATAATCCTTAGTTGCTGTTTAAGGTCTTCTTTGGCTGTTTTGTGGGACGACAGATTGGCACACTGAGCTCTGGAGGTGTTCAGAGTGAGGTGGTTGTTACAGAACGGAAGTGTTTGCTGCTACCACATATCGGTGAAGGAAATGCTGCGTTCTCTGGTTGTCACATTTCCTCACGTGCTGTTCAGAACTTTATTCAGAATTTGGTTGTATTTCACTCGCTCTTCTATATAGTCTATAAAGCTGTGAACGCAAGTGTGATCATAGAAGTTCAACAGACAGAAGTAGAAAATGTGAGCTACAGAATCTGCAGACCTTGGAGCTGAGCCTGTTCTCACACCTGGAAACTTTCCGGGTAAAGCAGGTGTGTCCGTCAGTTTGTGTGTCGTACGAGGCGACGGAAACTTTATAAGCAAACTATCACCACAACTCCTGAAGGTTCCTTTCTTTTAGTGCAAATTTGTTCACATTTAGGGATTATCTTTTTACAAAACATCATGAGCAAACTGAAGTTTAAGAAAAAATAAATTAAATTTCACCAACATTCAGCCTCAGTTTATCATTTCCATATTACAACTTCCAGATCACAGCGCCAACAAAGGTACACAATGTTTAGTCACAGCTATTTGGAATTGAACCAAAGGATTTTACTGCATGATCAAGCGACAAAAAAAGGCCAAAAAAAGCCAAGACAAAATAATATAGAAAACAAAGGGACACAAAACAACAAAAGCAAGAAACAAAATGAGAGAAAATGAGACAAACGACAAAAACAAGACAAATATAGAGATTAAAAGCAACAAAAATCAGACAAAATATTATAAAAACCAGACACAAAATGACAAAAAAAGAAACAAAATGTGACAAACAACACAAAAAAAGAGACAAAATTAGACGAAAAAGTTACAAAGCGACAAAAAAATAGCCAAATGACACAATCAAGACAAAAAAAAGACACAAAACGAGAAACAAAACGACAAAAACGTGAGACAAATGACAAAAGTCAGACAGAAAAATGACAAAAAAAACAACAAAAGCAAGAAACACAATAACGAAAAATGAGAGAAGCGACCCGAAACAAAACAAAAGAGACAAAAAAATTCAGCCAAAAAGTTACAAAGCGACAAAAAAATGGACTGACAAAAACGAGACAAAAATGACAAAAGCGTGAAACAAAACGACAAAAATGCTGCACAAAAAAAGGAATAAAGCAAAACACAAAATAACGAACACAAGCGAGACAAAAAGGAAACACAAAACGACAAAAACGAGAAGCAAAACAACAAATCGGACAAAAAGACACAAAACCAAGACAAAATATTACTAAAATGAGACACAAAAGAACAATGACAATCTAGTGTTTTACTCTATGATCAGAACAACTTGTCATGATCTAGAAATTATTTTAAATTTATAGTTTTACTAATTTACCATCTGTAGTTAATGTCTTTTGAATTTCTACACTTTGAGGGCTGCTTTTGGCCCGCGGGCCGCATGTTTGACACCCCTGCTGCAGAGTCCATCTTGACCCTTAGACTGTGTGGTCTGATATTACAACAGAATGTGGAGTGCTCATTCACTGAGCTTTGACAAACATTCTTGGTTTTATGAAGGCGGCTGTGGCTGAACCTTGAACTCATTTTATGGATGTTTTCATGAGACTGAAGGTGTGACCTGAAAATACAACACATCTGGAATTTCTGCTCGTCTTACTCTTCATATCAGCTGAGTACTAGAATATTCTGTGAACATGCTGAGACACACGGGCTGACGTGCATCTAAGGTAATTAATTTATAGTGAATCGTCAGCAGACTGGATATTCAGTGATCTGATTTTCAGTCGTCTGCTCTGACGTTTGCTTTCAGTCCGAGCTATGAATTTGTCCAGCACCTTTAAGGATAAATGGAATTTTCTGTGAGCATTGCTAAGTTTGACTCAGCTGCTGAGACATGGTGACTCATTAGAGGAAAGTTTGGACTGTGTTTAGCTGTTTATACACTCTTTCTTCTGCTGCATGAAGAATTGAATAAAGAAAGTCACGTCGGTTAGTCATGTCTGACCCACGTCCAAGTCATAAGATGTTCGTCCACGTCATGTGGGCCCGAATAATAACAAATATGTTTGTAATCTACTTTTACATCCAATCATCTCACTGCACCAAACTCACTGAACCTCGCTGGACTCACCAAAGGAGTCCTGAGAGGGAGTTTTTATTCTAACAAATAGAAAATGAAAGCAAACACTGTCACAGAAGTAGACTTTAAACTCACATCGGCAGAGATTTAATTCTGTTAACTCTGAAATAAATGCGTTAAAATGGAATTCAGAAGGAAATAAAGGAGCATGCCACTGGAAACCGGTCTCTTTAGGCTGTGTTCTTTTGGGATGTGAGATTTTGGGTTTTTCAGGAGCTCGTTTTGCTCGGTCACTTATTCATGTGATGTTGCTTTCTAACTATATACAGGGGGTCCTCAGTTTACGACGTCGTCAGCCTGCTGGTTGGCGTCTGGATTTTGTCTTATTTTTGTCATTTTGTGTTTTGCTTTATTTATTTATTTATTTATATTTTTGTTGGTCTACTTTGTCGTTTTGTTTCGTGCTTTTGTCATTTTTTTGTCTCTTGTGTCATTTATGTAATTTTTGTCCAGTTTTTTGTCACTTTGTGTGCTTTTTGTCTTAATTTTTTTGTCTCTTTTTTGTTGTGTTTCGTGTCCTTTGTCTAAATTTTGTCATTTCGTGTCTTGTTTTTGTCACTTTGTGTCTCTTTTTTCTAAGATTTTGTCTTGGTTTTGTTGTTGTCTGCCTTTCTTTTGGTCTGACTTTTGTCATTTTGATAAAATACTGCATCATTCAGTTCCAGATAGCTGTGACTGAAGCACGTTGTAATGTTTTAAATGATAAACTGAGGCTGAATGCTGTCGAAATTGAATTTTTCTTCTTAAGAAATTTCATGTTGTTCATAATGTTTTGTAAAAAGATGAAAAGTTAATTAAATGTGAACATTTTTGCACTAAAACAAAGGAACCATTAGGAGTTGTAGTTATCTATAGGTTTTAATGCTGTGGTTTTACTGGTCCAGTCCACTGGAGATCAAACTGGACTGAATGTGGAACCTGGACTAAGATGAGTTTCACACCGCTGCCCTTTAATATCTTGTTTTGTCCACGATATTTAGCTTACTGGCATACAGGAGAAAACAAACCAGACAATATTCAAATAGAAGAAGCTGGAATCCGAGAATTTTTACTTAAAGAATGACTTGCTGAGAACTAATCTATTAATTGTTATGAGTCTAATATGTACGTGCTTTTTCCAGCTAATAGCAAAGATCCCTTCAGTAGTACAACTAACTTATTTTGATGCCTACACTTACAAAAGTTTGTTTTTCATGAACAACACCCTCTGGGACACAAAAGGATTCCATTAGTTCCAATGGTAACCCAAAACCACAGGAAAAAAAAAGACATCCAGACCACTCCTGTTGCAAAATCCTCCATTATCCATCTGTTCAGTCATTCCTGCTAATCCTTGTAATAAATCAGTAGTACTCTACTTCTGGTGGATATTTTTGGAGCTATGAAGACAGAAGAAGAGCTTGGGAGTGTTTGATGCTTTTGAGCGGCATATTTTCCTTTCTTTACCCCGTAAATAAAACATTTAAGAAATCAGGTTACAGCACAAGTCAGCAGTAACCTGATTACTGGCCAGCGTTTAAAAGCATAGAAAGATCTTTTTCCTTTTATTAGATGAATCCAGGGAGCAGTAAATAGGGTTTCAGGATATTAGGGATAATCAGAGAATGAATCTTACAGGGAAAGGCAGCTACACAGCTTCTCCAAACAGAATGAAAGACAGACTGTCACATGTGCACATCATCATATGACAAACATGTTTATTAGTTCTGGTCTCTGTGTGTTCCTGACTACAGCTGTTCAGCCACTAGTGGGTTTTTTGGTAGTTTCTTTTTCTCGTTTCTTGTTGTAACAGCGCAGCAAAAAGCTTAATTTACTAATCATACTGACTTCGGTTTGTAAAATAGTGAGAGAATGTTGTGATATAATAACATTTAACAATTGTGTTCATATTATTAGGGATGTCTGAAAATATCGGCCCGATATTGACATCGGGGTTTTTTTCTTGCCTAGCTTGAAAACCGACAAAAGAACACCTGGATTTCGCCTCAAGAAACAAGGATATATATAGCATAAATATGGCATTTTTTCCCAGAACTTAAGTTGGAGTAGTTTTCTTATTTTGCACAGACAAGGTTTACATTTAGGGCTGCGACTAACGACGTGTCGACGAATCGTCTGAGCACGATACGTCATCAAAAGCGGAAGTGAGCGCGCAATGCAACAGAAATCAGCGTCCGACCGGAGCGCGGAACACGAACGGACATCTGCGCTATATATTATGTACGCATGACATCCGCGATCTATCATAAGCGCTGATGTCAGCGTTTACTATACAGCTGTATCTAAACGCGGACATCTGCGCTGCATCGTGCATACATAATATAAGCACGATGCGGCGCCGATGTCTGTCCGTGTTCTGCGCTCCGGTCGGACGGAGATTTCTGTTGCATTGTGTGCTCACTTCCGCTTTTGATGACGTATCGTGCTCAGACGATTCGTCGACGCGTCGTTAGTCGCAGCCCTATTTACATTTGAAAGCCTTGTTGCATTAGAGAATGCATCCAATCGGGCATCACAATAAAATTAATCATGATGTGTTAATTCCACCACAGAAGACATGTGATGTTACCTAAAATTAGTTAAATAGCCCACATATACCGGTATCGGTTGGTATCAGAATCAGAAAATGAGAGTTGGACAATATCGGCATTTCGGTTATCGGCAGAAAAGACAATACTGGACATCCCTACAGATTATTATTGGAAGTTATATTAGTATTTTTCAAAAATATGTTTTGCTCCTTCTCTATTAATATTCAACTGTCTACCACCTTTAACTGGGTAAAATTTTCATGCCAGACTGCATGTGGCAGGAAAAATTTAACCACATTACAGATGCACAATACAGCAATTTACGATGCTTTTCTGTCTTCAGAGTTTTAATGGAAGCTGGTTTGAAATAGGACAGTTTGGTGCAAAATAATCTTAGTTCTAATGAGAGACTGAGCCGATGTTTTGCAGTGATGCAGCAGCTCGTAGACGCAGCGAGAGGATTTATGATTGTCAGACCTGTTCAGTCTGAAGGTGTTCCAACGATTAGATTTGGGTTCTTCAGTCTCATCTCTTCACTGAAGGAGGCCACTTTTGTATTTAACTTTCAATCACTGCAATATTTCACAAACTGGGGCGAAACAATATGCAAAAAACACAATTATCTTTCAGGTATTTTGGCAGATATTGCAGTTGCTGTGTGTGTGTTTTTTGTGGGAATAGGATTTCTGACTTTTCTGCTAAATTGTGATCTGCAGTCTATTGCAAATGAGCACCTTTTCTTTACTGCTGTCATGCATTTTACCTTGATAATAATAAAAAAACTTTGTGTCTGTGAGATGTGATCCTATTCTCATTTTTTTGAAGTGATACCAATCACAGAAAAGGTTATGCTTTGTTGTAAATGCCCTGCATGTGGAGTAAAGCTTCTACATTTAGTTTTAAGCATGCCTAGGTTGCAACTAAATTCTTGTATAAACTTTTTAATTGAAGTGTGGCTGGAGCAGTATTTTTCCAAAGTGATGCAGTATTTGTGTTTAGATAATTTGCATTTTAAATTGACTTACAATTCAAACCCTGAATGCATGAAAATCACGCGTTGTATTATTGTAAACATAATGCTAAATGTGTAATCAGGTGATGAAAGCTTGATGTTAGACAGTAACTCATGGTAAGAGTAGGTGGACAGGCTGCAGCTTTTCCACAGAAGGACCCAGTGGTTTCCATGGTAACGACATACTGTAGATGCAGCCTCATATTTGTTTAGGGAGAAAACACAGAAGCTCTTCAGCATAAATGAGAAATTTCTGAATGAGCGTTTTTTTTAGAGATCTGGAATGATGAGGCAGCGATCATATTAGCACAGAGGAGCTAAACACGCGGTCTGCGGGCCAAAACCGGCCCATCAGAGCGTCCAGTCAGGACGCAGGACGACTTTTCAAAGGGTAGAAAATAAAGAAAACACTAACTGTGAATTTAAAATGATTTCTAGACTTCTGCATTTGCATGGTGTTTTTATTCTCAGTGCATCACACCATTATTCTTATTCAGCCACTCACACACTGCAGACGGCCACCGTGCACATTCTGACACCCGCTCTACCTGCCGAGCCACAACCTCCCTCATGTGTGTCCAGCTAATGGGCCTTAACGTGCAACATAGTGGTTATTCCACTGCATTTTTAGACCCAAATGAAGGGAAATATGATCAGATGAAACACACAGATTGGAGCTTTAGATGGAGTTTCTTTAAAAGTGTATTTTTTTTTCAGATTTTGTGTTTATGTTGTGTCTTTTTGTGTGTTTGCTGACAGCAGAGCCCCGTCCTGACCGGCTATGGAGTGGTGTTGGCTTCAGACTGGATGACAGGGTCTACAGGGAGGACAGGGTCACTCAGCTTCTAAAGCAGCAGCGGGCTTTACCTCGACGTGCACTGACCGGCACCGTCAGCCCGCTCAGCCCACCTCCTTCTCCAGTCGGATACACTTTCCATTTCCCTTTCCGCCCCTCTTTTCTCTTCCTTTTCCCTACATCTTTTTCTCCCTTTATTCCCTCGTAATTTCTTCTCGCTTCTCTACTTCGAGCTTCTCCCTTGTCCTGCTCTGGTCTTTGCTTTCTTGTCCCTCACCTGTCTGGTCCAGTATGAGCTGGCTGAGCAGGTTGAACCCTCGGGGCCCCGGGAGTCGATCCGGGCGGAGCGCTGCCCCCTCCAGCCCCTGTACCGCCGACCCGGAGACCTGCCTCATGGTGTTTGAGAACCACTGGAGACAGGTGAGCAGAAGAACTGAATTTTAATCGACATACTGAGCACCGTGGGCCTCAGCCGCTTCATTTTTAATAAGTTGGCTGCTCGTTTTGTTGAAGAATACTTTTACTAGGGCTGTCAAAATGATCATGTTAACCTTGTAAGACCAAATATAGAAAAATCTGATGAAAAAAATTTATTGTTTGACAGCACTAATTTTTACTCACAAACCTTAGAGGTGAAATATAGAGATGCTACGTCTGTGCAAACCTCAGAGACTTCTTTCACACGTCTGCGGGTATGTGTGGATTCCTGTGATGCAAATTTTGTCATCTTAAGAGTTTTTAAGAATCTTCCTTGGTCGCGTGCACGCCAATCTGTAACAGGAATAACAACACCTGTACATCTGTGAAGTCTGCAGCTGTCTGCAGAAAGGCTGAAGTGTGCAGAGCAGCCACATAGGACACCAAAAATAAGTTTCTGAACTAAATTATCTGGACTGTGCAGCTTAGAGATATCCCCAGTTATCAAAAAGGAGTTTAGCACCAGACAAAGGGAATAAACACCAATCAGACACAAAATACTGTCTTAAATAAATTCGAGGGAGAGCTACCCACCCTTGTTACAAAAATGCACAAAATATAAGGAAAACACAACCATCCATTCAACTACATCAACTAAAACTGGTTCTGTTGATCCCTGAATTTAACCAAACATGAGTATCTCACATACTGGATCAACAGAAACTATAAATATAGTGAAAAAAAGATGTGTTGATGAGAAAAATCAATTGCTTCTTAATTACCTCCGCCAGGAGGTTATGTAATCACCGGAGTTTGTCTGTTTGTCTGTTAACAGCATAACTCAAAAAGTAATGGACGGATTTTCACCAAAATTTTACAGAATGTGCAGAAGAGCAAAAGTAACAATCGATTAGATTTTGGAGGAGATTCGGATCACCGTCTGGATCCAGGATTTTTTTGAAGGACTCTGTACAATTGAGAGATGGCCATACAGAGTCCTTCAAAAAAAAAACCTGGATCCACACGGTGATCCGGATCACCTCCAAAATCTAATCGATTGTTACTTTTGGCCTTCCGGACATTCTGTAAAAATTTGGTGAAAATCCGTCCATGACTTTTTGAGTTATGCTGTTAACAGACAAACAGACAGACAAACAGATGGCCTGGCGTAGGTCTGCGCTCTCCGAGTGCTTTTCTAGTTAAGTATGAAAATGCCTTTAGATAAGGGGCTGTTTAGGGGTGGAATGAGTTCAGTTTGGTTGTGAGAGGTTTAGGTGTGTTTGTGAAGGACCAAAAAGAGTAGAAGAGGAGAATAGAAGGGATGAGACAAACTAAACAGAAAAACCTGCAGGTTTGTGTAGAAAAAGTAAAAATATGAGGAGACTTATCTTAACTCCACCACTGTCCAACCAGTCCAGAGAGGAAGGTGAGTGATCCATATCCATCCCTGTCCTGGCATCAGCTCACAGTCAGAAGAAATCTGCAAATCCAGCTGGATCAGACTTCAAAATATCGCTTTGTTTTTTCTATTTTCACTCGTCCCGCTGTTCTCCTCCATGCTGCCTTTGTTAGGTGTTCCAGCTCACAGGTGTACCTTCACTTCCTGTCCAGCTGAAAAGTGCTATTCTGTGTGATCACCTTCAAAATAAGAGCTTTCGACTGTTATAAATTGAAAGCATATTTTTCAGAATGTGTCTAAAAATCTTGCTTCTTGCTTTGCTCGACCATTTTGCTGTTGCATCCCCACACTGCAGCTTTTTCAGAGAACGGCATTTTTTTGTAACTTTGATGAGCAAAAAAAAAAAAAAAGAAGTCAGGATTTCAAACTGTGAAAAAACAACTAGTGCCGTAGTCAAGACACCTAAAATCGTACCTACTCTTTAACCAATCAGTTGTTTGTGAGGAAGATAAAATCTGCAGCTGAAATGGACAATAAATAAAGATAAAAAGCTAGTAGTTACAGTATATTAAATCCTTTTAAGGTAGTTTTATACTGAAATGATAATGGATCATGCATCTACTATGATTTCTGAAAATGTAATCCCTGCATAAGAATTGAAAAGAATAGAAAATTCAGTGTATATAGACGACATGGCATGTTGGTTTTTAATATGCAAACTGTATATTGTGTGAATTTATCATGAAGAAATGTGATATGTCCAGTGTTATACAGTTTCTTCTTCTGTTGATGAGCTACCTGGTCAGTTATTTTACTGGTTTCTGCACTGTAAAGAAAATATTTGTATATTTGTTTTCTTTCTTGAGCAGCACACAGATTAAAACTGAACAGTAGAGAGAGCAGCTTTAAGTTTACGGCTCTGTCTTTGTTTTAGTGAATGATTATCTGTCCAGACACCGAGTGTGGAAGTTCACACATCCAGCTGGTGGTTCTGCTGCTGACGAGAGTCTTCAGTCGGTGTTCTTTAGCAGCGTGACTGGCTGATGTCCAGTCATTGACTGGATGTTTTATAGGTTACAGAGACACGTCACGGCTCGCTCTGAGGCTCCATAAATCAGAGGGATGTGGGGGGGATTGATTTCAGGGTGTGGAAACTTTGCAACTGTACCTTTTCTAGACTGAACTTTTAGCTGTGCAAGGAGGAATCCACCGTAGAAGAAGCAGAAAGTCCTCGTGTGATGTGAACATGTTGGAAAAGCCTCCAGAGCCCGAGTACTGTTCAGAACATGGATGTGTTTAAGGTGGTGTGAACTGTCAGTCCTTACAGTCATAATAATAATGAATTTCATTTGTAATGCACTTTTCATGTAGGCAAAATCTCAAAGTGATTCATTATAGATATAAAAGGATAAAAACAAAATAAGCAGGTAAAATAAAAATAAAGGTTTCAGGGGCACGTTTAATTAAAAGCTCTGTTAATAAAGAGAAAGGTTTTTCTGCTTTTTAAAAAAAAATAAACATCCACTGTCTGTGGAGCCTGGTTGCACAGTGTGGTAGTGGTTAGCACTTTCGCCTGCAGCAAGAAGATCCCCGGTTCAAATCCCGGCCTGGGCCTGGGATCTTTCTGCATGGAGTTTGCATGTTCTCCCTGTGCATGCGTGGGTTTTCTCCGGGTACTCCGGCTTCCTCCCACAGTCCAAAAAGATGCTGAGGTTAATTGATTACTGTGAATTGTCCGTAGGTGTGAATGTGAGTGTGATTGTTTGTCTGTATATGTGGCCCTGTGACAGACTGGTGACCTGTCCAGGGTGTCCCCTGCCTTCGCCCGAGTCAGCTGGGATAGACTCCAGCACCCCCCATGACCCTAGTGAGGATAAAGCGGTGTAAAGAGAATGGATGGATGGATGTCTGTGGAGCTCTCAGGTGGTCAGGGAGGGAGTTCTGAAGGTTCTGTCTCCATGGTCAGGAGCTTGGTTCTGTGCAGGTGGAGGAGATGATGAATATCAGTGGAGGTTTCTTTTGGATGATTGGAGGCAGAGGAGTTCTTTGAGGTATTCAGGGGCGTCGCCATGAATGTAGTCCTGGATTCTGAATGAGACGGGGAGCCAGTGGAGTGAACGGGGATCCTAGCAGCTGTTCTGAATATATTGGAGCTTTTGCAGACTCTTGCTAGGGATCCTGATGAGAAGTATGCAGTAGTCCAGCCTGGAGGAGACAAAGGCTGGATGAGTTTCTCTGCATCAGAAAGGGTGAGGGTAGGACGGAGTTTGGCGATATTATGGAGGTGGAAAAATGAAGACTTGCTCAGATGTTTGAGGTGGTTGTTGAATGTCAGGTGAGGGTCCAGGTGAGGCTGGTAGCTGCTGATGAGAGAGGAATGTCTGGTCTGGAACAGGTGATGGTGGTTCTGGAGTACGACTGGACCTGATGCCAACAAGAATGGCTTCAGTTTTTTCGTTTTGATATTTTTAAACAACACGTTTAGTTTAATTTATCAAGTTACACAGACAGCAGAAAATACTGAATATAATGAGTGGTTTTGTGGGAGAACATGTTTTGCAAACAATCTGTTGTGAAACTTTCACCAAATTGGTTTTTAGCAACTTCGTGTTTCACCGGGTTACAGCTCACACAATTACCACACTTCTTCTGATAAACAACTCTTATCTGCACAAGCTGCTGGCAGATCTGCACGTTCATTACTGCTCCAGTCATGCTGACTGCTTGATTAAATGTTGTGAAATATTTGCTCCTTTGACTGTTTTTTTTTTTTACACTGTGTTGATGCCATTTTGTTTCATTTTATTTTGAATAATGAATTGTGTTTATAAAATCTAACATGTACTTTTAAAACAGAAAATAGCCATGCTGATTTTAGGCCTGAAAACAGCAAAAATGTCAACTATGATACAAAAAGTCTCCCTAAAACTCACTCCTCACCTCATCTTCCTCAGGTTTCTTGGGTGTTGGAGCAGCACGAGACCTCGTCCTCCAGCGATGACCTGACGGCGGTGAGGAATCACACCGACCAGATGCTGTGTCTGCTGGCGGAGGAGCGACCTGCTGAGAGCTCGGACGGCGGTGCCAGCGTGTCGCCAATGGGCCCCATCCTGGAGCTGGTGGTCACCGAGAACATCCTGGAAAGCCTCGTTCAGTGGCACCTCCGCCGAGGCCTGGACCCCGACAGCCAGGGGGCGCTGCTCAAGCTGTTTGAGATGCTCATCGGTCAGTCTCAGCAGCCTCTGCTGCAGCACACGGCCGTCCTCCACCCGCTGCTCAGGCTGCTGGGAGCTTGTGCTGACCCAGAGCTCGGCTGTCCTTCGGCTCTGGAGAACAGTCTGGTACTGCTGCTCAACCAGGTACATGAAAGCCTGCAGTCCTCTCTGTGCTCTAATACAGGGAGGCATCTCAGTTCAGGTTCCGCATTCAGCATAGTTTGATATCAAATGGGCCGGACCAGTACAATCACAGCATAATAACCTTTAAATGACCACAACTTCAACTATTTTCCTTTGTTTTAGTGCAAAAAAAAGTACATTCTGAAAATATTCACATTTAAGGAATGATCCTTTTAGAAAACATCATGAACAACCTGAAATTTCTCTAGAAGAATACATTCAGTTTCAACAACATTCAGCCTCAGTTTATCATTTCCACATTACAACTTCCAGATCACACAGTGTCTACAAAAGGAACAAAACATTTAGTCACAGTCATTTGGAACTGAACAATGTAGGATTTTACTTTATGATCAAAACAACAACAGACAAAAAACAGCAAAAACAGGACAAAATATTACAAAAATGAGACGCAAAACGACTGAAACGACATAGTACAACAAAATTAAGAAAAAAATGAGACAAACGACATGAAACAAAACAAAAGATAGAAAAAGATTTGCCAAAAAAATTACAAATCCACAAAAAAAATGGACAAACGACATAAACAAATGACAGAAACGAGACAAAAAATGACAAAAGGGAGCTCAGATGACTTAAGTACATGAATTCACAGCCCACTCTACCGTTTTACTATTTCTTTGTCATGTTTTTTGACAGGTGATGTTAACAGTCTCAGGTAGAAACGGAATAAGAAGGAAGAATCATTAACATGCATTGAATTGCTTTTTTTATTTGGTCCCAATCCTACACATGAAGACATAATTTCTCAGAAAATGTGAAATGACAGCTGTTAAAAGTGCTTGTTAGGAAATTTGACAGCATTCAGAAGCACATTTTAAGACACATCATATAAGTGCAGCGTTTATGCATTTGATTCATACCTGCACTATTGTAATCAAACGAAAAGTAAATTTAGACTTTAAACTTAATTTTGATTTGAACTTTATTTGTATTCCACCTTTCCAACACAAAGTTGCAAAGCGCTTTGAAATAAAACAAACGTCAAATTAGACAAATAATGAAAATAAATTCAAAAGAAAATAGTAAGATCCTACACATGCAGCGCTACAAGAAAAGCCGTTAAGTCAGGATTATTATTCTCTGAAATGTCATGGCTTAATCACAAAATGTGTGTGTTTCTGCAGTTAAACCAATCACTGCTGTTGCTGCGTGATTTGCCATCAGTGTTTTGGACCGTTCCATCCTGCCATTTCATTCACTGACGCTCTGCTGCTCCCCATCAGGTCTGCGTGTCCATGGCCCGGCAGCCGGTGGTTCTGGAGATGCTGTTCCGGGCTGCTCCGGCCCAGCAGGGCTCCACCAACCTGCTGATCTTCTCCCTCCTGGTGCCGTTCATCCACCGGGACGGAGCCATCGGACAGCAGGCCCGAGACGCTCTGCTGCTGGTGATGGCGGCCTCAGCCAGCCATGAGGCCGTGGCCCGATACATCGCCGAGAACTCGTACTTCTGTCCGGTGAGCGACGCCGATCATGAGAACAGGATGCAGGGTTTTTGTAGAGAATAAAGTTACACCAGATGGACTTTATGATTGTGGGCCTGAGTGTAGTTTCTGTTAGTGAAGCGAATGCAGCTGTGTTTTCATATTTTAGGGCTGGCCCGAATAGTGGTTTCTGGCCTCCGAATATTCGGGCCCTATTAAAGACGAATATCCGGATATTCGTTCTGCCCAGTAACGCCCGACCGGGGTGGGGGGTGCGCGCAGCGGCGGCGGGGGAGACGGCCCGAATATTCGGATCCGTTTGTGTGGTCTCCCGGGTCCACATTTTGCCCTCGTTTAGTCTTTAGTTAAACTAAAGAATTCCCAAACACCAGTCTTCAGCATCTTGTTTTGTGTTTATGCAACGAGGTGAAGCAGAGTCGGCAGCAACCCGGCCATTCGGGTGGTGTTTACAAACACGAATGGAGGAGCCGAAATGAGCCGAAGAACACGGCGGGATGAGCCGAAATGGGCCGAAGGCGCAGGGAAGAGACGAGCTCGACATATGTGTATATGTTATAGACATATGTGTATATGTTTATGTGATCACAGGACGAGATGAGCTGATATGGGCCGAAGACGGAGGGAAGACAGTAACGCTGCATATTCTTTCCGCCCGGTGACGTCCGATGGTGGGGTGGGGGGTGGGGCGAATATTCAGATACCAAAATTAATATCCGGATAGTGCCGTAGCGAACGAATATTCAGATATTCGGGTCCAGCCCTATTTTCAACCTGTCCCTTATTTGATTTGTGTGTTTTTTCCAAAAATATATTTAAGCCTGTAAGGCCCAAATATAGAAAAAAAAATAGCAAACAAAACATTCTATGGGCGCGGCATCCCATAATAGATCACTTTTCAAGCCACTGCTTTAGTTTACAAAAAGTCCTAAAATGTTGAATATAATCTCTATAATTGCATTTTCAGTTTGCAGTAATCTGTGAATGTAGCAGACAGATGAAAAATGCAGATAAATAGAAATGAAACAAACATTTTTGCGGTTAAAGTTTTTACTCTGCCAAGGCCTGGGCAGCGTAAAATTTAACCACAATAATTTGTCTTTTAATAGCTTAATTATAAACTTTTAGTTTATGAAAAAACATTATTTATAAATAAAAAATGCATTCCTACAAAAAAGAACCATCAAAATGACACCATTTATCAAACCCAGAAACTATGAAAACACAATGAATCTGTGGATTTTCTACTTTTTGAAGGTCCTTGAACTACTTATGCTTTTGTTATGTGCCCTACAATGGAAAAACTGAACTAAATCCAGGCTTTCAATCATCAAAATCACTTTTTTCTATACGTCTTATTTTGAAATTGTAATAATTTTAATAATTTAAATTGAAATATGTCTATTTCTTGATTCATCTGTCAACCAAAAATTATTTGAAATGAAATACTTGACTTATTGTGTCAAATATTGCTGTTTGACAAAAATGGGATTATTGCGATTAATTACTTACAAAGCCTGTAATTAATTAGATTAAGTTTTTTTAATTTATGTCCCACCACTAATAGATAGATAGAGAGATAGAAAGTAATAATAAAAAATAGAACTGTTGTATTTTTGCAACATTGGGGTTTACAGGGTTTTAACCAAATCAAATTGCATCTGTGGCAGAATCAGACTCAGATCAACTCCCCTTGGATCGCTGCTACAGCTGAACTTCTTGACTGACTCAAACAGTCATTAATTATTCAGATTAACTGGCAGTAGCTCACCACTCCACAGGACAGCAGAGAAGCACAGAGAATCTGACATTTTAACATCCTCATTAAATGTTTTCCCATCCAGTCCCAGTGAGCTTCATTCAAAGGGACACATTTGCAAATGTCCAGCCTGTTATTTTTGTTCTGATATTTAGACAACATAGCGCAGCTACAGAACTCTTACTGATTAAGATCACATTTACACTCCTGTTTAAAGCGATGCTCCATTACTGATAGGTGACTTTTCAGTGTGAATATGACCTGCTCTTCGTTGATTTCCCAGTAAAGCAGAACTTCTAATGTGAGTTCTGCTTTAGTAAAGAGAGGGCCGTCCGTGTGGTGCGGTCTGGTTCTGATGCATCAGTGATGGTGTGCGATAATGGAAAGGGAAGGAGATGACTATGCACTCTGACAGACCGCTCATCCTTATCTACATCCTACCAGCTCCATCTCAACTCAAGGCTTCCTGCAGATATCTCAGAAAGGACCACCTCACCCTGCATCATGTTTAGAGTATTTAGGATTAAACAGAACGTGGGGGAACGGGAGAGCAGAGCACAGCGATTAGAACGAGTCTGCTTTAAAGGATCCTCTCCAGACATGTTTTAAAACATTAAAAAATAATCTGCTTTTAATAGCATTTCCTGTCTGATAATGTTCTCCCTGTCTGAGTGCATTTACAGCACACTTACAGCCTGGTTCTGTGTGGGTTTTGAAGTATCCTGGTCCATTCTGATCCAGGTTTTCTTATCAGGAGCTGGACTGCCGTGTTGGCAGCTGGAATGATGTCTTAACTTTCACGATGGCACCAGGCAGTTCACAGAGAAGGGAGTCAAAAAGATAGATGACTATGAAAGCTAAATTTAAATTTGTGATTGTCTGGAATAAAGCACAATCATGACTTCAAGACTTGTTTTTTAGGAGATGAAGCAAAAGCACCAAGGAGCTGTACAGATGGGTGACAGATTAAAGGAAAAACGTGAACCGCTGGTGACTCGGTTGTGCTGCTAGCATGGTTTGGGTTTACGTAGAAAGAAATCAATACAGAGTTGTTCTGAATAATCACATTTTTCCTCTCTGGAAGCATTTTCCATTGACATCCAGGGGAATAAAAAGGTCACCGAATGGTTTGAGAGACTGTTTTTTTAGAAGACCAGTTGTTTGGAAATGAATCCTAAGATGCACTGAAGCTTTTTCTGGCTGCTTGTGGTGGCACTTAATGTTGGTTTTTCTTTTAATTTTTCACCCGTGTGTAGTTTCCTACAGCTGCCACTAGATGTAATTCTAGAGCCATACTTTACTTTTTGCACTTTAAGCTTTAAATATATATATATATATATATGTAGACGCTGAATCAGGTTTTATCTAAACACTGCTGACTCTACAGTAGGAATGAGAGTGCGCAGATACATCTAAATGTCAAAAACCTTGTTCTAAATCCAACTTTTGAGCTTTAAAGCAGCGTTGCGTGAGTGAACGGTGGTGCGTGATGCCGCATTTGTCCGTATACGACAGTTTAATGCTGTGGCCGGTGCTTCTTATCTGCACTCTCTTGTGTTAAAGAGCCAGATCGGCTATTTTCTGCTCATCTTCCCTCCAGCAGCTTCGGTCTGACCCACTTACGATTGAAAAGGTCCAGTGGAGGTGGCATCAAGGACCAAGTGCTCCTCTCTGTCGGAGTCTCGCTATTTTCTGTCTCTCACACATAATCAGCTGTCGTTGACATTTTTGAATGTAAGTGTAGATCGTCAGACAGCTGTAACCCCTCTTATGTAGGTAGAGGACATCCTACACTCCTATCGTCTCCTGTCCCTCAGAACGCTTCTTTGATGAATGTGGATTAACCCTCTGTACTCTCACCAGCCTCTTGGTGCTGCTGCATTATAAAGTCCTCCTATGTGGAATACAGCCGTGGCTAGAAGTAGAGCCGGGGTGTCAAACATGTGGCCCTCCAGAAAGTCCGATCTGGGCCACAGGACGACTTTGTAAAGTGTAAATATTCCAGGGAAGACATTACCTGCAAATTGTAAAGTTGTAAAACTGCAAATTTAAAATAATTTCTAGACCATGACAAGTTGATCATAAAGTAAAACACTAGATTGTTCATTGTTCTTTTGTCGTTTTGTGTCTCATTTTTGCCTTGTTTTGTTGTTTTTTGTCTGACTTTTGTCATTTGTCTCATATTTTTGTCGTTTTGTTTCTCCTGTTTGTCGTTTTGTGTTTCTGCTTTGTCTCGCTTGTGTTGTTTGTCTACTTTTTTGTTGTTTTGTAGCTTTTTTGTCAAATTTTTTGTCTCCTTTTGTTTCGTTTTGTGTCATTTGTCTCGTTTTTGTCACATTTGCCGTCATTTTTGTAATATTTACCTTGTTTTTGTCTGCTTTTTGTCATTTTGATGATAAAATAAAACACTACATCGTTCAGTTCCAGATCGCTGTGACTAAACGATGTGTTCCTTTGCGGACACTCTGATCTGGAAGTTGTACTGTGTAAATGATAAACTGAGGCATAACGTTGCTGAAACTGAACTTATTTTCTTTAGAAATTTCAGGTTGTTTATGATGTTTTATAAAAAGATAATTCCTTAAATGTGAACACAGTCAGAATGTACTTTTTGCACTAAAACAAAGAAAAAACTTGAAGCCGTTACAGGTTATTATGCTGTGATTTTACTGGTCCAGCCCACTTGAGATCAGATTGGGCTGAATGTGGAACATGAACTGGAATGAGTTTGACTCTCCTGAAGTAGAGCGAGCTTAAAAATGTCTTTAATGCAGTTTAAAAATGCTTTAAGGCTATAAATCATAAAAAAAAAAAGAAAAACTACACTTGAATTTCTTTGATTACTTAATTTACAAAAATGGAAAAAGCCTGGAATCTTCCAAAATCTTCCAGCATGTGGTACCAATACTTCTAATAAAATCCTGCTTGGTCCTCTGTGCTTAGTGTAAACACAGCCTCCAGTTCAGCCAAGTTCAGCTGAAAAGTCCCTGAATTTTTGTCACGCAACTGTTGCTTGTAGCTGAGTCACTAATGGCTCTTTAGTTGTGCTGAGCAGCGCTGAATTTTTCGCTTTTTATAAGATCTAATCAGAACAAATGCTTGATTTTTGCTTAATTTTTAAAAAAGGCGTAGAATAAAATGATCTGATTAAATACAACGATCCTGACAGAACCTCACATCACAGAACGTTAAAGATCTGATCATTCTTTCTGTGTTTACGGCTTCTGGCTGGCTAACTAACAGTGTTTTTGTTTTTCAAACCCCACCAGGGGGGTTTGGAGTTTAGATGGTAAATGGTTTGTTTGTCTGGTTGATCGTTCCATCCTCCATCTTACACTTTCAGTCAGGTAAAAATAAGAATATTGTTTTATAAATGTTATCAGTTGTTGTCAAAACACTGCAGCACACGAGGGCTTTGAGCTGGACTGTAAAACTGTTGTGTCCAAACAAACTGGAAAGTCCTTGTGCTTCCTTACAGTCTTTGACGAAAGAGGTCGGAGTCACTGTGTGTGTTTTCAAACACTCTTATTGTTTCTGTGTGCAATAGTTTGGCTTGTGTGAAGTTGCCAGTATTTTAAACACTTCATTTCAACTCAAAATATCTGCAGCAGTAAGTAATAATCACTGTCAGTTTGCAAGCACACGATGGAAGAGTTTATTACTACACCATTCATTTCTCATTACCAGGCAGTTTGTCACTTCATTAATAATTTGGTGTTCAGCTCCTGTTATTTTAAATTAGTCAAATAATCTATCAGAAAAAATCTGCTGAAAAACACAGACTTTTCAGGACAGATTTTTGCCTAAGAGCTGTCCAGAGCGTCAGTGACCCGTCGACCTGCTGTCTCACCTGAAACCTGTCTGCCTCTCCTCAGGTGCTGGCGACGGGCCTCAGCGCTCTCTACTCCTCTCTGCCCAGGAAGATTGAAGTCCGAGGGGATGACTGGCATGCCCTACGGCGGGAGGACTGGATGGGCGTGTCGTCGCTCGTGCTCTTCATGAACTCCCTGGAGTTCTGCAACGCCGTGGTGCAGGTCGCCCACCCCCTGGTCCGCTCTCAGCTCCTGGACTACCTCCACAACGGCTTCCTCGTACCGGTCATGGGTCCTGCCCTGCATAAGGTAGGAAAGAAGTAGGGATAAACCGATTACTGGCCTGGACATCTGCTGTGGCCGATATTTGGCATTTTCCTGATTACAGGGAGTCCTCCTTTTACGATGTCCTGTACCTACGGCGTTTCGTCGTTACATCGCAACTGGTTACGTGAAACTAGTTGATTGTACGCCACCTTGGATTGTGTTACATTCACTAACTTTTTGTCCTTCATTATGGCTCCCAAGTGTAAGTCAGACTCTTCTGATGC
The DNA here is from genome assembly GCF_021347895.1 of Acanthochromis polyacanthus. Lineage (NCBI taxonomy): Eukaryota > Metazoa > Chordata > Actinopteri > Pomacentridae > Acanthochromis > Acanthochromis polyacanthus. The sequence goes on along the minus strand of NC_067126.1, from coordinate 35,575,227 downwards.
TTGAAAGAAAAGCAAAGCCGTCTCCATGGAAGTGAAATTAGAATAAAACGCTGGAAACAGGAAGAAACACTGATAACCATGGATCAAGGTGTAAAAACTAAATCTGGAACTGAACAATAAACACTGAATCCTCAACAATATCAGTCCGTTACAATATTCTGTTATCTTCTTGTAAAATGATTCATACATGCATTAAAGTCATTGGTATTCATGACTTTTCTGAAGAACTGATCGATATCGTGATGCAAGAAACGGCTTTTGCATTTTCACCAGAGTTCCGACTTACGGTGAAAATCGACTTATGTAGATCAGTAGGAACGGAATTCCGATGTAAATCCAGGACCTCCTGCAGTTGTATCTGTGTTTTTATTGCCAGGTTATTGATAAATACTCTCCTTCTGGTCTGATGCAGCTCCTCTCTGTGTCTGTATCACTCTGTGGTCTCACAAATGTCTCTCAAACAGCAAGAACTGAACATGAAACACAAGCTGTTGTCACAAACAGGGAAATTAGCTTCTCTGACAGAGGCTAATGGCTAGCAGCTAAGCTAGAAGACAGCCACAGATTAACCTGAAACAGTCTCGAAAGCAATAATTTATAAAGCTTTAGGATCCGGACGTTAATGGGCAATAAATTTGATAGAACAGTGAAAAATTAAGAAAATTAAGAAGAACGGCAGATGGAACTGCAGGAGACAAACTGATCATAAACAGAGGAGAGCATGCTAATTTAATCACTCCTATTTCTACTTTACATACTCAGTCATAGTCATCTTCATCAGTGAAGGAGCCTAGTTATCAATGACAGGTTATCTGCTATCACATGCTGCTAAAACATTACATTCACTTCCAAAAAACACTTTTTTTTGACTAAGTTTTAACTGTTTTTATAAGAAATAGTCCCAAAGATTTCCACTATCCGAGGCTGTGAGCCCCACAAACTATTAACATGACTGTGATTTGTGTCAGCTGAGCCTTTTAGTAGAACAGGATGAGCTGGACTACAAGTTGATCACTTGGGATTTTCTTTCTTGACATTTTATTGTTTGAAGTGAATTAGCAGCAGACATAAAACTTTGAGGATTTGCTTTGTTCTGCACCGGATGAGTCACAGTGGTGAGTCAAAGTGATCTCCCAGTGTTTGAAGGAACCGTGTTACTGCCTGTTCTCAATCTCAGCCCTCTCTGGCAGGTTTGATTCACATTTCTTTGTGTGTTTGCAGTCGTCGGTGGATGAGATGATCGCCAGCACCGCCTACCTGGATCTTTTCCTGCGCAGTGTGACGGAGACTTCCCTCCTTAAAACCTTCCTGCGCTTCATCCTGCTGCATCGCCACGACAACGACACCATCCTGGACACGCTGCTCACGCGCATCAGCAGCAACTCCAGGGTGTGTATGCATGCATGTGTGTGTTTGTGATGCAGCCTTGAGGCCCTCAGATGAACTCGGCAGTGTGGGCGGTGCGTGGGCTGAAAGTAGAAAACACAAGCACTTTTTTTCTCTGAATAAACATGGAAACTAAAGTCTTTCTCAAATCTGCTGCATCAATCCACTATTGTGTTCATATTTGGATAAAATAGCCCACCGTGGAATGTTTGTGCATAATTACGAATTCTCTCCAAATAACGCTTTCCAGTTGCTCTGGAACAGTAGTGGTGTTTATTAGAAGCAGACAGGATTTCATCACTATCATGGAGCAGGTGTTTCAGTTTTATAGCTGAGAGGTTTCAGAGAGCGGCAACAAAACAAAAAGTCAACAAAAGTTGTTGACAGCTTTTCGACAGCCTTTTTTTTTTTGTATTTCGAGCCATCTCTCACATAAAATTTTAATCTGCCAGCACTACAGACCACTGTAGTGTGAAGAATGATGGGCTGCTGAGGTTTGTCTTGAAGGTAGCTGTATTTTAACTTGGCTAGTTCACCACTTGGGGTTAGTGATGCGGAAAATGTCTAAATCCGTTTTTATTTTTGTTTCCGATTTGCTGTTAAATCCATTTTACAGCGCTAGTTTAGCAGCTAATAGAATACAGGAGGTCCTCCGTTTATGACGACCTACGGCGTTTCATCGTTGCATGGAACTAGTTGGCAAGTGGAGCGGATGAATACATCATCACGTGGTGCTATAAGACGGCTTTGTTTTCATTCTCCGGTTGTACGCCACCTTGGACTGTGCTGCATTCACTAACTTTTTGCCCTTCATTATGGCTCCCAAGCATGAGTCAGATTCATCATTCGTGGCAGACGTACTCCTTTGTCTAAATGCATGAAATTTAAGAGCTCTGCTGTGTAGCTGTAGCCTAGCCGTGCTAGACAACCCACGGCAACCAATTTAATTCTCTGCCAGGGTCAGTCTAGTTACCCTCGGTAAGCCTCGAGGCTGGATGCTCCTAAAACTGGCCGACGAATCAGCATGAAGTGTAGAGTCAGAAGGCGGGCGTAACTAAGTGACGACAGAGGCGTGACGATTCTGACAGAAACAACCGGAAACAACCATAGAAACAAGGATAGACAAGAAGATGGCTGCGCACAATAAACAGTTATCTTTCGACTCAGCTTTGGCCACAGCCGTGAAAGATTTGAAGCTAAAATTCAACTTGAAAGATAAACAAAGGATAAGACAAGAAAGATAAATAAGGCTTCACCGAACTCCCGCATCCTCTGATTTCCGGCACTCTAGGAACTCCGTCAGCCTATTCGTTGCGCTGATTGGTTGTATACCTACCCAATTGCTGCAGAGTGATTTGAAAGACAACCTTTTAGCCCGCCTCCCTCCCTGTCGAGGGTTCCTAGACCCTTGCGTCTTCAGACCTGGGTCTAGTGCGGCTAGGCTAGTGTAGCTGTCTTTTTGCAAATGAAAGGCTAAATTCAGTCCCCTCTGTGGTTAAATATATTAGCTATGATGATTGCCAGTTTTCTTCCAGCATTCTTTTCTTGCATCATTTCAGTAGCATCACTTCTTAATGTAAAAACACATTCTATTCTTCAAAGCTCTCTTTATGAACAACCTGACTTTTTTAACTAAATTAAGTGCAGTCAGTTTGGTTTTGGGGATGTGTGCACAGATCCTTGTGAAGAGAGACCGGATTAACCACCATCTAGATGCATTTTAAATGAGACTTTTAGCTTTTGACAAACCAGATAATGCTACACCCCTCTGGATTCACCCCTCCTGGAAAACTGCCGATTTTCTTGACTAGAAGACACCTGCGAAATCAAACGACAGGCTAAATTTGTGCTGTGTTCATTTATTTTGAGGCTTGCTGGAAAAATGACAGAAATCGGTTATTTGAAGTAAATTCTTAGCATATGTAAATCGGCTCTCGTGTATTAATGACTGTCTTCTAAGCAGTTTTCTTATCTGTGTTCTGCAGCTCTGCATGGTGTCGTTGAGCCTCTTCAGGACTCTTCTGTCCCTGAACTGTGAGGACGTCATGCTGCAGCTCATTCTCAGGTACGTCTGAGCTCGTTTACTGTGAGATGGGAAGTGGTTTGCACTTATTGAGCCCTTTTCTACCTTAGTGGCACTCAGAGCACTTTCCAATGCGTTTCTTATTCACACACCAACACCAGCAGTGCGATGCGCTCGCCTGCCATCTGGAGTTAATTGTCTTGTCCAAGAACACTTAGACATGTGGAAGGATTGAACGGCCAACCTTGCCATTAGTTGACAACCCACTTTATCCAGACTCAGGCATTCAGATAAACTGAAGGCTGTTCCACTGTATTTCTGTCACTGTTGGTCATTTGAGAATACGATATGTACCAGCTGAGTCCTAAGAATTTTGTAAACAGTTTGTGTCCCTGAGAGTGTATTTGTTTTTCCGCTGTCCTCAAAATGAATCTGTTACGGAATAGATTTACAAGCATTTTATGGACTATCAGTGGCAGCTTTACGTTGTAATGTTGTGTTCAGGGCTGATGCTACCTGTCTACTAAGATGCGTTTGTCTCGCATGTAAACGAGCTGCATCTGAAAATCTCCCCATTGGTGGGCGTGTACTTGAGGCCAGTAGCCGGTGTTCAACTCCTGCTGACTTTCTTCTCCAACTATCCTGCCCCTGATTGGACAAACGCATCGCCTCGGGAGTTGTCTGCTCCTGGATTTCAAGCCGGACCAACATGGCGGCTCGGTCACAAACCTTTGCTTTTACTACAAAAACAGTTCAGCAAAAAATATTTCTGGAAGCATTTGAGGCGAGAAATAATCTGCAGCAGCTGAATCTGTCCTGGTTTTAGTTCACTGACGGCGAGTTTAGACGTTTGTGCTGTTTTTAAATCGGTGTTTTTGGTCTTCTTTGTCTACTTTTACTGAAAAGTCCAACCAGGGACTGGAGTTGAAAATTATCTTGATGCTATACATTCTATATGTAATACATCAGATGTGTTCTGTGTTAATTATATGGTCCCTGATCAAATAAATGAATAGATAAATAAAATAAATTTGTCCTATATATCAGCTGGTGTTGAACATATTTCTTGCTTTCAGCAGACAAAGACAATGAAAGAAGCAGGAATAGCTGATGCTAAGTGTTCAAGGAAATACAGTTAATGCTCTTCATGGAAGATGGAAACACTTTTTTTGTCCAAATAGGACAAAAACCACCTTAAGGGAACATAAAAACATGTTTAAATTTGCTATTACCAGCAACTTGTTTAATGCAGAACTTCAAAATACATGTCAAAGCACTCTGTGGAAACATGACTACTGAGAATCCTTGTTTTTAACATGCAGTGTGTGAACACAGGCGATCTGTCTCAGCGAGATAAAAGAACATGGACTAAATGTCTGTGGAACGACTATTATTCAGAAATGAGTTGTGTGTTCCTGTTTGTGCTTCCAGGTATCTGCTGCCCTGTACTCATGTCATGCTGAGCCAGCGTCGAGCCATCAGGGAGACCGACCTGTACGGAAAGTCTGCAGACAAGTTCCTGTCGTTGATCCCAGAGTGCTGCCGGCTGAATGCCTCGTCTGCTGATCGGGACGAGGACGGAGCATTCTGGGGCAAAGGTGAACAACAAACACCTGAGGAGAAAAAAATAATAATCACTGTGGATATGTTACCACTCCAAATAGTTTTTCATTAACTTAAACAGCCTTAATCATCCACATTGGCTGGTGTTGCTTTCAGGTGTTTCTGTACAACAGATTTCAATATAATACCTCTTTGTGTTGTCTTTGATTTGTGCTTAAACTAAGATTGACTCGATCTGTGTGTAACAGGCCAATGTATATATTAGCTTAGCCCAATTTATACCCCAGCCCAGAATATACCCTTCCAAGCTAAAATACATCCCATGTAATGTGGGATTACTTGAACCATATTAATTTTATCTTAATTTAAGCACAAATCAGTGAAATTAAATCAAACCTTTTAGGCAAGATAGGGCTGCACAGTGGGTCCGTGGTTAGCACTGTCGCCTCATAGCCAGAAGATCCCAAGTTTCCATGTTCTCCCTGTCCGTATGTGGGTTTTCTCCAGCTTCCTTCCAAAGTCCAAAAACATGCTGAGGTTAATCTGTGATTCTAAATTGTCCATAGGTGTGAGTGTGACTGTTTGTCTGCATGTGTAGCCCTGTGATAGACTGTTACCTGTCCAGGTGTCGTCTGCCTTCACCCTCAGTCAGCTGTGATAGATTCTAGCCCCCCACCACCCTAATGGGAGAGCCTGTATAGATAATGGATGGATGGATAACTTTACAGCCCTACTTCTATGGTAGCCAGTGTGATTGAATGTATTGTTTATTTCAGTTATCTAAATGCTCTCTGATGGTCGGGTCGTTCTGAGTCTCCACCAGCGTCCTCCTCTTTCCTCATTTGGTTTTTAAAATGATTAGCTACAGACCACTTTGTCTTTTTATCACAGAGCAGCTAGACGGCTTGTTTTCTGTATCAGGCAGGGACAGGCTGATGGAGAACCTGAAGTTATAAAAACTACTTTTCACCGCTGTGGTTAACCCAGGAGCTGCATGTGCTGCTCAGAGGAACACCAGTAACCCGTACACTCAAGAAAAGGTTGCAAATGTGACTGTTTTGATGGCAGTCTAGAGTCCTGTACAGTATTTTGAAGTGTTCATTTGTATTTATCACAAAGTCAGTAATAGCTGATTTTTTTCATGTTGGAGAAAGACGCATTTCTACATGTGATGGCTCTGATATCACATGTAGAGAAGCTTGGCTAAAGGTTCATTGTTGTGTGTCTGCAGCATGATGTTAATTAACGGTGGTTTTCCCGTTTTTTCTCTGCCAGTGCTGAACAGTCCCAGCATGGAGTCTCCAGCCCCACCCAGACCCAGCACCCCGTCCCGCTTGTCCTTCTTCATGCGCCAGCAGAGCAGTGGAGGTGGATCAGGAGGTCCTTCAACCCCCACCAGCATGGAGCAGTCTGGTTCTTCCAGCTCCCACCCTCTGTCCCCCGACAGCCCCATGCACCAGCAGACCCACACAGAATGTCTGGACTGGGACTCGGGCTACCTGGAGTACCTCAAGGACGCTCGGCGGGGCATCGAGCTTTGCTCCTGGGCCTGCCGTGATTGGTCGGCGCCCTACGATGGAGAAAACCCCTCCCCAAACACAGCCCCTGCACCTCCACCTCCTCCCACCGCCAACCCCTCCATGACTGTGTTCCCCGATCACTTCTCCTTCCAGCAGGGAACCAACACCAACACTCCTCCCGGCCAGCAGAGGGCGGCCATCGTGGCGGCGGCACGTTCCGAGTGGAGCAGCTCAGAGCGGGACAGCGGAGAGTGGGACGTTACGATCGGCAAGAACAACTGCATCAGCCTCACGCCTCGATCCAAGAAACGCAGCCTGCAGAGAGAGGAGCTCCTCCCCAAACCTGTCCCTCCTCTGGTCCCTTCCTCATCCTCGTCCACCCCGTTGTCAGCCTCCCATCCCGTCTCATCCCCGTCTCCTCACATTCCCACCGCTGCCATCACCGTTAGCTACCAGGCCATGTACAACGGGACGATGGGGCAGGGCGACGGCTGCTCAGACAGCCGCGATAGAGGACTGGAGGTAAAGAAAGTGAAGAGAGACTTGGGGGAGCAGCAGTATTTGGATGAAAACGCCAATCAAAACGGATCACTGGTCAGCTGCCCCTCTCAGACCTGCTCTGCTCTCCCTCAGTCCATCTTCACCAACAGCGACATCAGTGATGCTAAATCTCTTCGCCCTAACCAGATTCCCTGTCAGAGCTCCGTCACCGACGCCAAACCGCTGACCAGCGACACCTCAAACCCGCACGGTGCATCCTCAGATCTTCCAGAAACCAACCAACAGTCTGTAGAGAGCCTCATAGAGGAGCTGCTGACCCAAGCACCAGGAGACCCGCAGCCTCCAGGAGACGCCAACGGTCAGGGCATCAGCATCGAGGCCTTCACCCAGGAGCTGAAGGAGCTGGAGGAGCGAGTGAAGGAGCGCAGCAGAGCGGCCGTCCAGCTGGAGGAAACCACCAGAGAGTCTCTGTCTGCTGAGAGGCAGGAGGAAGAACTGTCCTCGGCTCTGGAGGCGAAGCTGACGGGGGATGTGAAGGGAGACGGGTCGGTGGTGGGTCTCTGCAGTCCTGCCAGACCCCTCAACCAGCCGGTCTCCCAGCCGTACACCGGTAAGACTCATCATTAATGTCTTCCAACTGCTTTTTAACCAGAACTGTGTAGTGATGGATAGGCATTGTTAGGAAAGGATTGTTGCTTTAAGTTGGATTTTCATCCTGATCAGTAAGAGGGCATCGTTAAGAGGAGATGTTAGATTCAGTGTTTCTTAGATAAAAAGAAAACATTTTTTTAAGTGAATACAGAGTAATTTCATGATCTCTTGGGTTATAATACTTAAATAAATAAATATAATGAAAGTGCTTCTGACAGGTAGAGCTGCAACGATGAACCGAGCAGTAATTAATAGCCAGCTCTTTTGATAACTGATTAATTGGTCATTTATTAGGGAAAAGCTGTAATTTCTCTCATTCCAGCTTCTTTAATGTGATTTTTTTCCTGATTTCTTGGCTCCATTTAATCACAAGCTGCTAAAACACCCTGCTTCCTATTCAGTGTGACCCCCGCCACGTCACCTTTAAAACAGTCCAGGTTTGCTGAGATAAAGCTGTGTGTCGTGTCCTATAATCCGTCTCTGTGCAGGTCCATTCATGGTGGTTCTGTTCGCCAAGCTGGAGAACATGCTGCAGAACTCGCTGTACGTCAACATCCTGCTCACTGGCATCGTGGCCCAGCTGGCCTGCTATCCTCAGCCCCTCCTACGCTCCTTCCTGCTCAACACCAACATGGTCTTCCAGCCCAGCGTCAAGTCACTGATCCAGGTACGCTCTCTGAGATGGAGCGGTTGAGGAACGCCCTCTGTGGCCTCCGGTGAACTTCAGTTTAGTCCATTTCTGAGCCAGGAGAAAACAGTTTCTTCACTTGTTTGTGAAGCGACGACAGTTTTAGGTTCCTATTTGTAGTCGTCCACTTCCAGCCCACCTCGCTTCTGTCAAGCTTCAGTTCCAAAAGGCCCACGGTGATATTTGCATAGAGTTTCTCTCCATTTGCTTCGTATTTTAAAATACTTTTTACTAATACCTCATAACTGCTTTAAAAATAGCTTTCAGTTTTAGTAGAGTGACTCAGGGATTCTTTCTTTAGCTTCACACCAAGTCTCGTAAAAAAAATGGAAGTATTTGACGTTTGAAAAGCAAACTGTGCTGATCTTTAATGCCATCATCAGTGCAGCCCTGAAGAGCAGCTTCAGACTGTTAGAGAAGGAAATTTACCTTTCCAAGTCAGGAAGTTGTCTTTGAAGATCACTCAGAAGTCTAAAACTTTGTTCCCTGACTCTGGTCAGGTTTTAGGTTCTGTGAAGAACCGCATCGAGGCCTTTGCAGCCTCTCATGAGGACTTCCCTGCCATGCTGAAGAAAGCCCAGCAGTACCTGGTGGCCCGAGGCAAAGTGGACTGGACCGACTCTCCTGCAGCTGTTCCCACCCTGAGGCGCTCCGATTCCCTCGGTGTGTACACAAACTAAAGGAGCAGTACTTCATGTAGAGGTGTGGGTTTTATATGCAGCTCAGAGAGACGAGGACAAGTTCTATCTGTTGTGAGCTGTGTTTTAGTTTGTTATCAAGGCTGCATGACAAATAATAGGACATGGTTTTTATTTGAACACTGCATTAACCCCTTAAACTTCAGTGTACCACCGGCGGTACACCTACTAATTTGCATAGGAATTTCAAGAATGTCCGACGGCTGCAAACACGATTATACAAACGCTACACACCGATGGAAAGCTTAGATTCTCATGAATCCGCCGGTATAAACCACTTTCAGATGCGATTACCACAGCGGGTGAGAAAAACACATTTGTCCGACAAAAACGAATATCCATCCATCCGTTCTCTATACACGGCTTCAACGCACACAGCGCGACTCACATTTCCGGGTTCATTATTACACACAGAAAAAAATATTCCACAAAAAACGGCCATAATCCAACCTTTTACATCCAGACGAAACAAGCTAGTAAAATATTTTGTCCAAAACATGTCCTGAAGTCGGTATAAAATCCACGAATCGGTCGTTTTCAATGAAATGCACTTCGCGATGTGCGTCCAATATTCCCTGTATTTTTCGTAATTTTTTTTTAATTTAAAAATAGAATATTAGCGATTTTTTGTACTGAAAACGGCTGGAATTGACTGAAGCTTAAAGGGTTGATATTAATTTTGTTCCCAGGATATGTGCACAATTCAAACTGTGGATTAATTTCAGTGTGGTTTACATATACGAATTAAAATGATCACTTTATTTAACCCGCCTGTTGTGCTCATTTATGTGCACCAAAAAATATTGTTTCCTTGTCTGAAAAAATCCAAAAATTCAGCAAAAAAATTTCCCATATTTCTGAAAATTTGCAAAACTTTCAGGAAGAAAATTCCAATAATTCCTTAAAAGTTTCCTTAAAAGTTTTATCATCCTTCACATTCTTATAAGTTTATTTTTTATCGTTGTTACTTTCTTGAATTTAATTTTTTTGTCGTGTTTTAAGATGTTCAGACTGGAGGAGCTGCAGCAAAACCAGTCAAGGAGCGACAGAATTAGTCTTTGTAATTTATTAAAGGATAATAAAGAAGAGACCTGCAGAGTGATTATTCCAGATGAAAGGCAGAGATCTGAACCAAACAACAAATACAGACTTCTAACAGCATCTGTCCTTCACAGACTTTAATATTATTCACATTTAGTAGTTTAGGGGGAAACCAGAATAAACACTGGCATTTCAGTTCCTTTTTGTACACTTTTGGTTTTGCCTGTCTGACCTCCTGCTTCGCTCACGGCTGGCGATGTTATTTGTTTTGTTTTTGGGGTATGAATTCACCCAATCCTGTTCTGCTCATCAAACCGTCTCTTCAGTCAGTGGTCAGTGTGATAAAGTTGTTGTCTACACTGTGAGAACTCTAACTCTTACTCTTTTGTCCTCCAGTGAAGAGTCGGAAGCCCTCTCTGGGGGACCTGATCCTTCGTCACACCAACAGCCCGACTCGAGCTCGACACGCCGCTCAGCTGGCCCTCGCACACGTACGGGACGGCGGCCAATCACTGCACAGCGCTCTGTTCCGGGGCGGCGGCGGCGGCGGAGGAGGGTCCGGCCTGGAGAAACAAGCCGAGGCTCTGCGGGTGAAGAACGCCGTCTACTGCGCCGTCATCTTCTGCGAGTTCCTCAAGGAGCTGGCCGCTCTGGCTCAGGAGCACGCCGTCAGCCTGCCCTTCCCTCAGAGCCAGGAGGCCGAGGAGTAGACGGGAAAAACAGACTTCTAGTTTAGCTCTTAGCCTCCGTTTGTTTCTGCTCGGGCTGTGAAGGATTGTCCATCACCAGAGGACAGACTAGAGCACCCAGACTTCTCTGTCACTGTAAGGATGCAGACAGAGACAGGAAACCAGTGGCATTTTTCTACCAAATGATCCTAGGATACCTATAGGACTGGAAGAGTTTTCCTCATCTGTAAACTTGTGATATTGTGCATATCATGTATTATATTTACATTCTATAGCTTGTACATACACACACCACGTCACGGTTTAATGTGACACAGTGGAAACAGACTAAAGAAGTAGGTGCACATACCGGTGCTAGTCGTTTTCTTTTACTTTGAAAGGGTGCTTTCAGGTGGCACAGAGAAGGTTTTATCTTCAACAAAATTCAAACAAACACCAAAAACTCGTTTTGGCAGGAGAACGCTGTGCAATCAGCTTCAGAGTGATCCAATCACTTCAGCATCTCTGGACAAGAATCATCTCCGCTTCATCCTCAGTCAAGGACGGCTCACGGAAAAAGCCAGAAGTTTATTTTGAAAGGCTGCACTGCTAGTCATCAGATGGAAACTGGAAACCAGAGGTGTGTGAATCAGCACGACTACCACAGAAGTACTGGAAAACTGGGAGTAATTAATGCCATTTACAAAAGAAATGTTTTAAACGTTTGACATTTGCACCATTTTCTAGACATATCAGGAGGCAGGCGTGTGTGTGTGTGTGTGTGTGTGTGTGTGTGTGTCACTGCGTGTGTGTGTTTTAATGAATGACTCCAGCTCTTCAGGCCATTAGTAAGCCATTCACCTGCTGCCATCAGAGACGCTGTGGGACTGAAAAAGGCAGCGCTGCTTTGGAAGTTAATCTTTTTGAAGACACCTCAGAGGTTTTTTTCTTTTTTCCTTTCTTAGAAGCATTGGCGTGATTTACATTTACTTAAAATAAGGATGGTCTCATGAGGCGTTCACTGACTCTTCTTTAAGCACATTTTAGTTTGTGAGCTTAAAAACAAAGCACCTTTTTTTTCCGTTTCAGTAACTTTGAGGTGAAGCAGGTCGAACTGAACAAACAGCCGTTCGTCTTAGAAGTTAACATGCTGCTATTCTTAAAAACACTCATTTCATTAACAGCTGCGGTTCAGTTTCCCCGTTTCATCGTTCGGTACCCAGTGGAAACGTGAGGATGTGGACGAGCCGGTGCCAGATCAGCGTTTCATTGAATTAGTTTTGTCTGAATGAAGCCGCTCAGTGTTAAAGCGTTTGCCAAGTCTAAAATGATTCAACGTTTTTCCTTTCCTGGAATTGTTCTGTGTTCTTCGTTTGTTTTTGAAAATGCTAATTCTTCATTTTTACAGGTCTGAAATGTAGAAGATTATGAGAACATCATTACAAACCTGTAAAATTCAGAGTCAAATCGTCTCCTTTTCACTTCTTTTTTTTGTTGCACATACTAGCCATTCTCTCTCAGCAGTAGAGAAACTGCCTGCCATCCTGCGACGTCTTTTCTCCGACATTTAACACGTTTTCCTCGACAACATTCTCGTCTCTCTGAACAAGTTGAGGCCTTTTCAGCTTGTCTAAGCCATAGCCGTGCTCGTCATGTTTGTAAATGTGGCCGTACGTCACTTTTCTACCGAATTTCTAGACACATTTCGTAACAACCCGTAGTTTTCTAAATAAATACCGATAGCGTGAAGATTCTGCATGCGAGTTAAGGCCAGGTTTATAGCTAATTAATTAGTCTAATAGTGTTTGGTTCGTCAGTAGTTCTGGGCTTAATTTAGCTTCCATGCAGTAGGTTTTAGAGATCAGTGGCGACGGCGAGAACAAGTTTCGCTCTGAATGTTAGCGCTCGGCTAAGTAAATTAGTAGAGAAATCACGTCTGTCTTTGGCCCACTGCCATCCGTCCGTCTGTTCACCAGGTCTGCTGTACATCCGCTGCTTTTCAAACTAAACTATGTCTGCAAACAGTCGTGTTAAAGATCGATCAGAGTGGGATGGGTTTTCAGCCTCACAGCCACTTATCAGTCAGTTATTAGCTTCCTGAGATATGTTGATGGACACCAAAGACAATCTCTAACAGCATCTGTTTAAACAATCGTTGATAATTTCATTTGTTGTCCATGCAGCACTTATTCAAAGTGTCGCCAAATGACCCCATTAAAAAGGTGCCAGTTTAGTTTGTTTTAAACACAAAAATCAAAAAGGGAGCTGCTCTTCAGAACTTCAATTGTTGGCATTGATTTTTTTTTCCTGATTTGGGATTTTATTCTATGTACAACTGTTTTTTTATTTTTTAAAATTGTAGCTTGTGTTTCGTTTGTATTTGTGGCGTTTTTCTAAAAGGGATTGTTTCCTAGCAGGGACTTTAACGTCTTCCTGAACTTCTCAGACTGTAAGCAGACACAAACTCACACGGTGAAATGAAGCAGAGGGTTTGCTAAATAGATCGATGCTTCAGGTGGATTACTTGGCTTTACGGAAGCTGGTACTCCGTGAAAACGAACGGCAGCAAATGAAGTGAGCACTCCAGCTGTTCAGACGTCAGCAGAGAGGAAGTTCAGAGCTCAGTCTGTTGAAAACACAAATACAAGCGCTGATTTAAACAAAAAAAAAAGGGTTTTGGCTTTCTACGGTGGAGCAGCTGCCACGCCTGGATGTTAAAGCCAAAGCACAAACAGAAAAGCTGGCTGTGATGAAGTCTTTACATATTTAATCTGTTTACTAAGAGTGAAAGCTTCCAGAAATGGATCAGTTTTCATGTTTGCTCGGTAAACAGACGTCTCACCTCAGCTCTGCTCCGTCAGATGTTTGTTTCCTGATAACTGACAAAAACCCAAAGCTAAGCTTGAAAAAAAAAAGTGTTTTCGCTGTTTCTGCTGTTTTTACTCCTTCACTTGAACACTACAGTGATTTTGAATAGTCTTTCACATCCGTTTAGTTTCCTGAGCATCTGGAGATGCTTCACAGCTTCATGCAAAGAGCGACCCAAAGTCTTTCACTGAACATTTATTTCCACTAACAGCAGCTTCGGCTTCCCTTCAGCTGTTTTTACAGTAAAAATGTCTGATTATTCCAACTTAATCATCACCTCAAGGACTCGGTTGTCACTTCTAACTGATTTCCTGACGGATCCTGTCGGCGCTGCGCCATGTTTGGTTTGTGTTGATGCTCATCACAGGATGTACAACACGTTCAGCACGTTTTCTTTCACTTCTCCCCCCTGTGATCTATGCAAACCATGCTCGGTTGTCCCTGGTTTGAAGCTGAAATGAAAGATGATTGATTGATTTTAATGTGTAAATACTGTAAAAACAAAAAAAAAAGGAAGAAAAAAATAAGAGAGCACTGGGTGGAAACGCAGATGTGTGTGAAGTAAGCAACAGGACAGAATGAGAATCATGAATAATGTAATGATGAATGTTGTCAGAAATATTTTTCTATATTTTGAAATCATTAGAAAAAAAAAGGACAAAAATACAAAGTGGGAAAAGCTGTCAGAAGAACACTACAAAGGGAATGTTTTTATTAATTTATAAATTCTTTGCCTAGCAATATTCCACGTGTCCTGGCGTCTTTTTCTTTGTGTCTTTGAACTTTAGAAATAATTATTTGCCTTCTACACTCCCTCACAGACAGATACTGTAGCTGTTGTTGCGCCGCTTTCTCGTTTGCTCTTTCACTTTGTTGTTTGTTTGCGTTGTGGATCAGAATCTGTTTGTTCTAAACATTGCAGTGGAGTTTAACCCTCGTGTCGTCCTGCGGGACAAATTGACCCGTTTTAAGGGGTCAGTTTGTCCCTTATTTCACAGGTTCGCAAAGCCATTATAGTGTACAGGCTCTTCACAATGTTTGATATGACCCAGTTTAACATGCCATACTTCATTTTAAAGCGTATGAGTTGCAAATGATCATTTTAACAGTTACAAGTTACATGCAGTGATCCCTGGGGACAGAATCTTGTCATAAACATGCCAATACACATTTCCCGGTGACCCATCTTTAAATGCCATCTACTCCATAGATTTTGGATTAATGACTATGATACCTTTTGATAGAGTAACCTACTGTAGAACAAATAATGGGTGCTTTGGGGAGAACTCTTTTTCTTATTGCCACAGCAACCATTTCAATACAGATAACTCTTTACCCCAGAATGAAAATGGTCTTAAGTGGTCAGATTATAAAGTATTTAAAAAGGCATCCATTATTTTAAGAAGTACTGTCTTAAGAACAATCTGTGAAAAAATCTTTATGATTGCTCAAATAGTTTAAAAGTTTTTAGGTTTTATGTAACGCCTGTCCCAAAAAATACAGATTTTGAGAAAATGGCAGATAAAGATTGTGAACCATGCACAAGTGCTCGCCAAGCTGTTGTATGTCACCGACTAAACATTTCTTTGATACCTAATGAATAGTTTAAGCACTTAAAATTTGTTTTAGATTTTTTGAAGGCATATAAGGTGTCCTCCCCCCTTAAAGTTTGAAAATGTGGGGAAAAAAACAATATTTTCACAGTGAGACTTCTTATCTCCACATTTTCAACATTTTGGGGAAATTTGTGAACATTTTTTTGGTGGAAAAAAAAAGAAATGTTAAAAATGTTTCTGAAGAAGATTCAGCCAAAAAAAAAAAAATCAACCAAAATCCAGCGGAAATCGCTTAAAGAAAATGCTGGAAGTTTTCCTGATATCTGTGTCTATCATCTTAGACATTTTTAGGATTTTTTTTGGGAGATTTTTTAAAAACAAAAGTAAAATATTTACAGGAGTTTTCTGATTTTTTTAAGGGAAATTCTTAAATTATTGGAATTTTCTTCCTGAAGCTTTTGCAAATTTTCTGAAATTTGGGAAATTTTTTTGCAGAATTTTTCTTTTCTTTTTTTTTTCCAGACAGGGAAACAATATTTTTTGGTGCCCACAAATGAAGACAACAGGAGGTTAATGGACCAAGTGTAGATGTTGACAGCGGGTCCACATGGACTTTGTAGACTCTCACATACATGCAGATCCATAAAATGAAAAGCCAGCATCCCACTTTGTGGATCCACCAGGGTTGGAAGCTTCATCTTGTTGAGTTTACACCAACGCCGCCTAAAATCTGTAGAACTACACTGCTCTAAAAACATAAGGGAGCACTTTAATCATTGATATATGTGTACTGATTGATCGATATCCCAGAAATGAGGCTGAATTCCTGTTCTACTGTGATGGAAGTGCTCCCTTCATTTTTTTGAGCAGTGAATACTACAAATAGATGATTAGACCACCCTTCTTTTCTTCACTTTCTTGTTCATTTTAATGCCTGGTACAACTAAAGGTACATTTGTTTGGACAAATATAATGATAACAACAAAAATAGCTAATAAGAGTTCGATTTCAGAGCTGATATCTAGACATCTGGAGGCGTCCACAGATTTCTAAATGTTCTCCAGCAGAAATCCAATACAGGCTGAGTGCTCTTAGTAACAGTTTGTTTGGAAACTTACTCTTGTAGAGTATTTCACTAAAATGTGAAAACGTTCACAGTGAGAAATAAGCCGTTTTTTTCCAGTAGTTAGAGTGGCAGCTGGATGATTTCCATGAAGTAGCACTGACCTCAAATTCATGCAAACGAGGAGCAGCCAAGCAGCCAGCCCTGTTTCCTAAAACACACTGAGATGCTCCCAGAATGCATTGCTCAGCTGCTTACATAGAATGAATGAAAATGTTTGCAAAGGATGGATTCTGTGGACATCGATTTTCAAAAAAAAAACAGTCATTACACAAATCATGTTATCATTTTGTTTTTGTCTGATTAAACGTAAACACACAGGCCACTTGTTGTAATGGCGTTATGAATCTGTTTGGATGGATAGATCTTTCTTTTTTTTTACATTTTAAGTCTAGTTACATTAAAAATGACATTATTTTGTGTAGCAGAAGTATCAGATGAGCCCTCATGTTTCCCTTGGCACACCTTGAGCCTGAGCTTCTCCTAACTAGAGAGCATGTTAGCATGCTCAGAGCGGCGGTCATTTATTATTTATCCATGGAGCGGGAGCTGCATGCTGCTGCCTCATATTCCACACATTGTAGTTGCAGAAACCTGGAGAAGACCCACTTCTATGAGCAGATCATCTGTTAGAAACCTATTAGTTCAATTAGTTCTAAACTATTTATAATTTCCCTGCTAGGAATACAGCGATCATTTAAAGCACTTCTTCAAGCATTCCTTCTTGAATTCCCCTCAGGATTAACAAAGTATCTATCTGTCCATAGTCTATACATCTATCCATCTGTTGCTGATGGATGGATAGACATATCTATCCATCTATCATCTATCCATCTATCGTCTATCCATCATCACCTATCCACCTATCCATCCATCTGAAATGCCAACATATAAACAGTGTAGCTAAAGGTACTGGGGCGTCTGTCTTTACACGCATATCAACTTTAATGACATCCCATTCTTAATCTGTAGGGTTTAATTAATATGGAACTGTTCCACCCTTTGCAGCTCTAATAGCCCCAGTCTAGAAAATCATTGTTTAACGCCGATCACAAAGGAAATCCCTGCCATCAACCTCAACAGAAACACTTCCATGAGACTCCATCACGACAACAGAACATGCAGAACATGACTGCGGTTTGTGTTACTAATGGATTTGCTGCATTTCCTAAAAACACACAAACAGTGAAGCTCACAGCCTGAAAAGCAAAGACAAAAACCCAGAGCGGATGCACGTTAAGTTTGCATACAGAGAAACTGGAGTCGGCTTGGCCGTCTCCTAGCAACCAGGGGAAGAGCAGCGAGGAGCGCCGGAGGCTGGAGCTGAAGGAGTGAGCAGATGAGCGGAGCAGAGCATGGGGTCGTAGCGGCGCTGCTACCTGACGACAGGTAAGACACCGTTCTGCAGGAGTGTCGTGGTCTCGTCATCTAGTAGAGTTTCTGTATTCTGTGATTTCACGTCGGTTTTGTATGAAAAGGTGAACATTAGAAGGTCATTTCTGATGCATATTTGACTTAATTACAGCCATTTTTGATTCTTTCTAACCCTCCTGCTGTCCTCATTTACAAGCACCAAAAGCTTTTTTTTTTCTTCTTTTTTTTTCTCTTTTTTTTATAGCCCCAAAAGCTATTGTTTCCTTGTCTGAAAAAAAAATACAAAAATTCAGCAAAAAGTTCCCCAAATTTCTGAAAATTTGCAAAACCTTCAGGAAGAAAATTGCAATAATCCCTTAAAGTTTTATTTTTTAAAAAAAATTCCTCAAATTTGGCAAGAAAATTCTTAAAAATATTTTTTTTAAAAAAGTAAAAATCTTCCCAAAAAAAACCTAAAAATGTCTAAAAAAATCCTAAAAATGTCTCAAGTGATTGCATATATATCAGTAAAACTTCTAATATTTTCTTGAAGATCATTCACAAAAAAAAAAAAAAAAATCAACCAAAATCCAGTGAAATTCACTGGATTTTGGTTGATTTTTTTTTAATGAATGTTCTTAAGAAACATTTTTAACATTTCTCTTTTTCCACCAAAAAATGTTCAAAGATTTCACAAAAATGTTGAAAATGTGGACATCAGAAGTCTCACTGTGAGAATACTGTTTTTTTTCCACATTTTCCAACTTTGAAACGGGTCGATTTTGACTCGCAGGACGACACGAGGGTTAATATCAAAGCCTAAATTTGTAGCATAAATACTGTTTTTCCTCATTTGCTTCCTTTAATGTGATCCAGCATTCACAAAGATGAGCAACTGGACTCCTTCATCTATAATGTAGTTTGGTAATACGAGGAGAAACCAACAGAACTGACACACTGCCTCAGATACACCTCATCTACAACGTAACGAACTGCACTGCAGGAGGTGGAAGAAGCAGCTCTCAAAATCAATTGGGTCCAATTAGCTGCACCAAAACGAAGAAAGTCAAAGTTCTGCATTCGTTACTTTACCCTAAATAAACAGAAATGTTCTCAAGGGTCAAAAATACAAAGAAGTCACATGAATATATGTTTAAATATTAAAGTGTTTGTAACTTCTACCAGCAGACTGACATTAGGCTGCTGGTTCAACTATTAATGCAATAATAATTCAGATACATTAAATACAGCCAACCTCTACAACACCTTCTTACCCTCTATAATAATAATAACAATCATAACAACAATATCTAGGCTCAACAAAAGAAGCTATAGAACAGTTCATAAGTTAAGAGAACTACTCATGAAATTAGGAATTAGCTTTTCCTCTTCAGAGATATTTTTATTTTGCCACTGACTTCATGAAGACAGTCAAAGCTGATTACTGATAAAAAATTAAGTTGTTCCCTACGTTATAGAAGAAGAATTTATGGGTTGTCTCCTTAATCATTATAATCACGGACACAGTTTTTTTTTAAATTTACAAGCATTTTTTAAATCATGTCGCTCTATTTAAATTTACTTCAGCAGTTTTTGTCTTTTTCATGTTTTTGTTCATGTCGTCACTTTAAAAAAATGAATTATTTCACGATGAAATTGTCCATAATTTACTTTTTGTTCATTCTAAGCTGCGATTGCTAATTTCAAGCATGGAAAAATTAATCTTGAAAACAAAAAATACGAGTTTAAGCAGTCTTACAAGTGAGAAATTCACACAAATAGACCATTTATCAACTAAAATGTCATTCAAAGGAGTTTATTTTTAGTCAAACTGCATCTGAAATATTTCCATATTTATTGCTGTCTGAAAATATCCTGTAAATAAAGAGAAGAAAAAGAATCAATGAATTACAATTTTTATCTTGAAATGCTGCATTTAAGCATTAAGTGGTAGAAATGGATCTACTCTTAAATTACTTTTTAAAGAGCAGCGTTACCGTTATGACATAAATCTGTTCACAGCCCTTAATTTAAAACACACATATAGCTTATATTAATGTTGTAGCTGAAAACATCTGATTGTCGTTTGTGTCTCCATTTCCAGCTGTCACCTGCTGAAGGCTGCTCACACTCGTTAACACTTTTAATTGTTTCAAAACTCAAGTGAAAAAACCTAAATGTGTGTTTTTTCCCCTACATCAGTTTCTGAGATTGACTGTCCAAGAGCTAATGCTAAGCTAAAACTATTGTCCATTCATGAGGGTTGAAAACTGTAGAAAACTCGAGGACTGAAACACATCAAGGTGTCACACGTTGCTTGGAAATATCGGCAATAAATTGAATTTGGTCTCATGTTTATTCACGGTCAGATTGTTGCTTGAGCTCTCCCAGTTTGTGATATTACAGCGTTTATACGTTCCAACAAACTAACCCGTCAGGACAGCCCAGAAACATCTGTAGTTCCTACATCTGTAATATGCAAACGTTCGACTGGAAATGCAAACAACTACACAAATGTCTAATAAACAAGCACAACAACAAGCAGCCAGATGCCGTAGCTTAAAGATCAACTTCCTGCATACAGCTGAGAAAACGAGTCCCCACAGAGCCCAGTACAATTAGATCTGATTAAAGGCTTTGGCTGGGTTTAATTAAAAGCAAATGCTACCCAACAGGTTTACGGTAAAATCAGTCTCTGCAGGTTAAGTTTATGATTAATATTTAATCAGAGCATCAGAGGTTTAATATCACACATTCCCATTGGTGTTTTTAAACAGACAATGAAGGCTTCTGCATCTAGTTTTTAATCTTTTCTTTTCCTCTCTAACGGTTTTTTTTTTAACGATTTAAGTCCCAGAATGAACCTGGTAGAACTCAGACATGTTAACTGCATGGAAAAGTTGTATTTTCTTGCTTCCACAGCCTCATCTTAACCCGCATGTTACCTGCAGAGCCACACATTAATCCGATGTGAAGAGTGCTGAAAAATAATTAGCAAATACTTTACTTTTGTTTATTTATGACTGAAAATCAGCCATCCTGTGTTTTCTTCATGCCGCTTTATACACTGCAGTGTTTCACCATCCAAGGCTTGACAGATTGAATATAAACAATACTTGCTACCATTTTTTCTGTAACAGCTGTATAACTGGCACATTCATTGTGAGGCATACAGCAGTAAGTGTGTTAATTCCAGATCACATGACCTGCTCCACATGATGTCATTTCCTCCTGAAGAAGAGATTTTAAAGACTCCAAGGCTTTCTGAGTTATTTAATATAAAGTAGTGTGTAAGTCAGGTGTGGATTTATAGCATTATCACTGTTGTATATAAAATATTTAGAAGAATCTTTGTGTAAAAATGCCATGTGGTGTTTGGTTGTAGGCGGCCATGTTGGTTTTAGGCCTGAAAACAGCAAAAATGTGAACTACGATACAAAAATTATACATTGACCCTGCTCTTATCTGCTCTTAATTATTGAATATGTATGCTAAAGAAGTTTTTCAGTATTAAAAGTTGGCAGAATATTTGACCGTTGCTAATTTTGTCATTTATTTAATATACTGCCGTCATGTTGCTTAGTTCTGATGCATTTTTTTGTTAAATTAGCTTGTTTGTTTTTTTAAATTCATGCTTAAAACTTAACAAAGAAGCAGCAAACATTAAATAGTATTTATGCAGAAGACTGGAAACTGTTTAAGCTCCTATATGAAAAAAAAAAAGACCTGTTCAAGGCCATAAATTTCCTGACGTTTGCTTGATCTAAATGCTGCTTTCTGTTTATTATCCGCCGCCTCCCCGGGGTTCCAGCGTTATCACAATACATCACACAGAGGACAGACATCTTTCAGCGCCACGTCTCCGCATCACTTTGTTCGGCTCATGAATAAAATATCAAAGCGGGGTCTATTCACAGAGCCGGGGAGCTGAGAAGTCTCTCCTTACCTCCCACTCTGGATGCTTCTGGCTGTCTGCCTCCATTTGAAATGCTAATAGATTCCAAAACTTTCTTCCTCCTCTGTGCTACTGCTCTCTGCCCACCGCCTCGTATCTGTATCACCTTTTCACAAGCAGCTGTTCACTTGGCAGCCAGTTAGCACAACAGCACGCCTCTCTGGTGCCAGGAGTCAAAAAAAGAAGCAAAAGTGGTTCCTTCCATCGCCTTTGCCAGACTGGATTAGAGCGAGCCGGATTCAGAATTTCTGCCTGCCGTGCTTTTACACATTAAGAAAACCGTGTCTGATGAGACGTTTTCATTTTAGTCAAGTGTTTCATATTTGGATGTCTCTGTCTTGATGTTAGCACAGATACACCAGACAATAAACTGCCTATTAGGAGCTTCAGAACCTTTTTGAAGTAAATATTTAACTATATTTTAAAAAGGGCCACTCTGCTGACCATTCCTTAAAAATTTACCACAGGGCCTGTTACCTCTCTTTTTAAAATAGGAATGGCTTGCATTAAAAGCATCTATAATTCACTTATAAGGTGCATAAAGTTACCTGCAAACTATATACATAAATAGAGCTGAATTTTAGATTAAATGGCTTCAAAATATGTAGAGATGTGATTATCTGTTGGGCCTGTTTAATGCTGAAGCCAAACTATTTTAGAGGGTTTCTAACTGCAGTCAAAAATGACCCCAAATATGAAGTGTTGCACCAGTTTTGCCATTAAACAGCAACAAGAGTCAAAACTGAAGTTTCTCTGACACTGAAGGACTTCAGAAAAATATATTAATTAGCAATTCTAAAAAGTTATTCCAGTGAAAATAAGTTACTTTGGTGGCAGCATCTGAGCCTTTGGTTGATTTTTCTTCTGGATTTCTAATGAACAGCGTCGTTACAAGACTAAAATTAGGACTTTATAAATGCATAAATACGTCAGACTCAGGAAATGTGGCTTCTTTTAACAAACTGTCATTGTAAAAGCATAGATACTAATAAAATAATGCATTGAGTGTTTTTTAATGGCAGTGTATTGCAATGCCTTTCTAATAATGGTGTACCAAACAAACTTGGCGATCTTCCCTCATAGCATAAAAACAGCACAGTTTCCTGTACAGATTGGTTCTAATATGGTGTTATAATCTACGGGCCTCTACACACTGTACGATTTTTGGCCGTCCCGGACTAATTATCAGCAGGGCGAGGGCTCTGTTCATGTTTGGCTAGTTTCCCTTTAATTACCTGACGTATGATTCACCAGTGGGCCTTTATTATATTCATACTGTATTGTTTATGTGTGCATTTGTCTTTCCTTTAATATGTCCTTCTGTAGGAATTAAAGCTGAATGCTAGAAGAGTAAAGACCCATCCGTCCATGATGTTTGTGGGAACTTCTGTGGGTAGCAGCCCCACTTGTCCAGTCCCGGCCCACAGTCCTGATTATCAGTCAGACGGTCCATCCCCTCCATGCTGGTTAACTCAGGCTCGGTGCGACCTCGCCCAGGCCGAGGCCGAGCTACGACGCCTGCAGGAGCGTCACATGACCGAGACCGAATCTGTCAAGCGAGGTGTTGAACGAGCCATATTGGGAGCAAGGAGAGAAGAGCGCCGCCTGCTGGAGAGGGTGGAGCAGGACCACCGGGACACTCAGCAGCGTCTGGAGCAGGTCCAGAGGGAAAACACAGCAGCTGCCCGGGTCAGTCAGTCCCTGCTGGACCAAAGGCTTCGGAAAGTGGCTCAACTTCAGGAGCGGGTTCAGGATGCTGGCCAGTCAGTTCTGAATGAAAGTGTTCCAAACCAGAACCTGCTGCTAAAGGAGGTGGCAGAGTTCCTACAGCCCTGGGAAATCTCAGTTGCCCTGAAGAAAGTGAACTTCAAACCCAGCCCCCAACCTAATGCCGTCGCCTTCGGAGACATTCGGGTGCACGAACAAAGCCTTTGCCTGCATGTTGGTGGTTGTGGTCCACAGGGACAGATGTGTGCTCTCCATTTACAGGAGATCCTGTCTGAAGATACAAACCATCAAGGTTCTGGAACAGAAAAGAGCAATCAAGGACAGGGCTGGACCTCATCAACAGGGAGGGTAGTCAGAAAGATCAGCCTCTCTAACCGGAGTGATCTGGGTTCAGAGGAGGAACAAAAGATCTCTGCCGCAAACATAAATCGCTGGCTTCCAAAGTGTGAACAATCTGAGTGGGAAACTTCCCAAGAAGACGAGATAGATTCAGGTTCCTTCCAGTCGCAGGGGGAGGATGCATTTCTGGCTGTCCCTACGGTGCTAAAAAACATGGATACTGAAGGCAAGGATCAGGTGTACAAGATGAACAGTAATGGAAAACAACACTCACCAAGAAACCAGAGGAAACTTCTTTCTGTGCCCTCCAATAGAATGCCATCCTCCTCACCTGAACGAAGACAGGACCATGCTAAGCTGGGTCACTGCCTGAGCTTAGACAGTCAGAATGGAGATAAAGGAAAAGTGAGTCAAGAGTCCAGTAGTAGACTGCTAAGGTACGGGAACAGCGCCCTAGCATCTCCCAGGATGACTCCAAGAGACTCTCTGGCCAGCCAAAGCTGCCTCGACCTCACCTCTAGGGGTCGCCCTCACTCTCGCCTCAGCCAGTCCTCGGATGAACACTCTCTGGGCACACTCGGTGATTCTGGTAGAGCTCCATCTCCAACAGACAGCCTTGACTCCAGCTACACCTTCATTGTCAGCCCGTCTCATGACTACAGTCTGAACAGAGGCTCTTTGAACTACAGCTGCCGCTTATCAAAGTCTGCAGTTGACTTGACGCACAAAACACGTCCGCTGATCAGTGGTGGGACCAATGATCATGGAGTGTGGAAAGCTAAGTGTAGCAACTTCAACTCCATGTCGAGCTCCACCTCAGCCTCTCCAGCTCTCAGTAGGGGACCTCGGGTTTCTGACATGGGGCAGACCTCATCTTACCCGACATACAGAGGTCAGAATATGTTGCACCAGCCACAGAAAAAAGTTGCAGCAGTTGCACTAAAACAACAGCTCGTGGCTCGGTCTTTATCCATGTCGGTCATAGATGGTTCCTCTCAAGACCCAAGGAGAAGCAGAGGAGAAAGAGGAGAACCAGCACTTGTGGAATTAGAGGAAGAAGGTGATCCCTCCTTCTCGCTATTTAACCCCAGAGACGTCCCTCTCATTGGGCAGTTTGGAAAGCAAGGTTCGGGTCGGGCTGACCTTACCCTGCCCAGCGGTATCCATGCAACTCCCCAGGGCCAACTCTTTATAGTGGACTGCGGAAATGCACGTGTTCAGGTATGTGTGATGTCAAACATGTATGATCCACAGTAGATATCTATGAGGTTAAAACTAACTTGAATTCTGAAACAGGTGACAGATCCTCGGGGAAATGTCCTCCAGCAAGTGACCTCCCCAACTGCTGATGGTTCTGCCAGACGATGTCGAAACTACTTTGACATCGCTGTCAATGCCAAGGGTCTGATTGCACTGAGCTGTGCAGCAGAGAGAGCCCTGCTGGTGTTCAGCCGACATGGCCGCCTGCTCCAGACCTTTGGAGGGTCTGGGTTGGGCTCTGCTAAAGATGAACTGGAAGCTCCCAGAGGTGTGACTGTGACCAGGCTAGATGAGTTCCTAGTGGCTGATATCCGGAAAGGTACCCTCGTTGCCCTGAAGCTTGAAACTAAGACTGGCTCCCGTCTGGAGCGCACAGTGGTGACCGGATTCCACAGACCATACTTAGTGGCAGCCTGCTTGAGCTCAGGCATGATAGCAGTGTCCGAAAGGGGCAACGAAACAGGCCGAGTGCCTTGTGTCAAAGTCCTGGAGCCAGGATGGAACACGGTGAGGGTTCTGGGTGTATGTGCCGGCATGGGGCCAGTCCTGGCCTGCCCCTGGGGTATCTGTATAGATACAGATGGTAATGTGTTGGTGGCAGACTGGGGGGAGCAGCACAGAGTCCTGTTATATCCTGCTCAGGGAACAGGGTGGCCCATAGTAAACCAGGGCTTGAGTAGTCCTCGTGGCCTGACGCTGTTACCTGAGGGTCAGCTAGCCGTTTCAGACAGCATGCATCACTGCATTAAGATCTACCAGTACAAAGCAGCCCGAGACTAGAAAGAGCTGACATGTAAGGAGACACAATGTTCAAAGAAAACTATCTCAAAGGAAATCAGCCACATCTGAATAATAACTATTAAATCAACAATTAGCTGCAGCTCCTGGACTCACACTAAACTTCTGAAATTAGACTGACAAATAATGTTTTGGTGACGGGTCCAGCTGGACTGGAGGAGTCATGAGTCTGCCTGGATTTGAAAGTCAAAAGCTATCCATTCATCATTAAAGCAGAAAACTATAAAGCTAAGCTACAGAGAGAAAACTGAGCATCCACAGCCTTCACTTTCAGCGTGCTAGTTTGTTTTTGCTGAGCTGCTCAGAAGCATTCAGGCTCAGATAGAATTACTGTTTATTTCTGACGGTGGTTTGTAGATTAGAGTTCAGTTAGAGTCTGCTCAGTGTCTGTGTGCTGCTGCTGTGATACCAGAGCTGCTAACATTCAGGCGATAACTGAGGTCAGCATTCACTGGAGTTTTAATACTGTCAAACATGAATGCACAAACATCTGCTACTATAATTTATTACACTTTTTAAAGAAGAGAGAGAATTTGAAGTGGTGGGACAGAGATTACTTTGTGTTCCAGTGTGGTGTTTTTATTTTGATGTGTTTGAACCAAAAGGATTTCTGTGTTTCAACTGAACCTAGTCATGATTAGATTCAGGAAGTCCTTCAAATTCTACGATTTGTCTCGCTGTCACTGATCTTCACTGACAGCGAGCGGCACTCAGAGGCTTCTTTCAGTCCTCCCACTCCCCTCTTTTACCACAAGTGTCTGTCATGTAAATCTACCGCTCTTTGATGGATCTGTATTTAACACAGGGATACGCTGATGCCTTCAAGTACTCGTGGGTGAAGCGTCGACAGTGAGCCAGACTGCCATCCAGATTTTCTTCAGTGAGATGTGTCTGTGCGTTGCAGATGTTTTATTCAGGAAATCACCGCTTATTTGGGATGTGGAGTTATTAGGTGTATGTTTATGCAGATAATTTGCTGCAGTTTGTCACTTTTACACAATCAGGAGTTTTGAAATCGCATCACACATGACAGGATGTTATTGAAATGAGTTGAAATGAGTTTTGCGATCTGTAGCTAATGTCAGCAGCAGTGCTTGGAAACAGATTCTCCAAGGTGCTCTGGACAGTAGTGTGATGATCATAACCATCCAAATTATTGACTCAAATAAATCAAACATCTTTAATATTATCGAATCGGACTTGATCAGTTGGGTCAAACGTGGAAACTTGGCCAGAAACTCATGACATGTGAGCCCTTGTTTTGTCCAGTACCACTCAGATAATTCCAAACATTGCATTCATTTTATTAACCATGCTAATGTATCTTAGATTTGGTTTCACATATTCAACCAAAGATAGACTTTTGTACTCTTTAACAGTAAAACAACTAACATGTGTCATTTAGTTTTAGCTTAAATAATGCAATTCTGTCATTTAGAAGTTTTAGAAATGGAAATATTTATGGGTTAGACAGTTTTTATCCTTCAACTGTTATAAAACTATAAATCCCCAGGCAGTAACAATGAGGTTTTAACCTTCCGACAGTAGAAGTAAATGATTAGTCGTTCTTAAATACAGCTTAGACGTTGATGCATCCATAATTTAATGCTGAGGTAATCCTTCACTATCTGTACTTACTTTTAATACGTCCGCTTTTATAAACTCTCAATCCTTTCTACTTTTTATTAAGTTAATTTTTAAATTCTGTTGCTGTATTGGTATGTTTAACTGACAAAACCACTGAAGTGCTTTTCTGCTGCTTGGATTCCATCCAAAGTGTTTTCATCCCTCTCTTAGATAAAACCATGACATTCTAAAAACAGAAACAATACGCTGGAAGGCTTCCAGCTGCGAGTGTGAGCTATTATCCAAAAAGACAAGCTTGTTACGTCTTGTCATTTTTACTTTCATGACTGTAAACATGTTTATTCATGGGAAATCTGCAGCTTTAATGATGTGCATGTTAAAAAGAATTTAAAAAAAAATAAAAAATAAGGTTGAAATTTAGTTTATTGTGATATTTTCCTCATTAGGCTTTGCTATGGGTCATAACACAAAAGAATCTAGACGATAACTGGTATTCCTATCATAATGCTCCTAGCATGGAAAACAGCTTAGAAAGAAACTACTGAAAGTTACAAAGATGCTTTTGGAGAATTTGAAAAAAATGCATTTGCCATACATGAATGTTACATTCACAAATGACGCTACAGAATGCAAAAAAAAATTGATTAATTATCAAGAGGTGAGTTAAGTTCTGCCGTAAAAACACTACAGATTTAATGCTGATATAGATTTAATCATCGCTAAATGAATTTCCACACACAGAGAAGTGAAGGACCTCCAGGGTTTAGTGCTCACTTCCTCCTGTTGCCAAGCGAACAATAACATCAGGGCTTTGTTTGCATTTTAGTCAGTTTCCTGCACATCTAAGAGACTCGTCCGGCCTCTCCACAGATCAAACACCCCCTCACTCCTCCCAGCTGTTCATCAGTTCAGCTCCACTCTCATCCATAGCCTGTATAATAAAGAGTCCATGCTCTCATCGCTGCATTCACAGTTTGAAAATGTGTCATGATTGCCTAGTGGAGAGCGACGTTCGCTTCCTGCTGCAATACATTCTGTGCAGATTGAAAATGATTCTGAGGTGGTTTTGCTTGGTCATGGTGTCCTGTCATACCAGAAAAATGGTGCACTGATGTCATCTTTACTTTGAAGACTCAGAACATGGCTCTATTGTAAACACACAGGAAAAGCTGGGCGAGCGCTCCTCATTTAGAACGTATGAAAAGATGGATGAGTCTCCATGACGTCGCCCAGGTTTCACAAACAGCGACTTTAAACTCAGTGTCGTCAACTTGGCAGCGTCCAGCTCCTAAATGATCTAAAAATGAGCAAAGACGTGGAGCCTGAATGGAACTGAAGCAACTGTTTCTGCTCCCTGGACTGTTCTATGATGGCAACACCATTAATTACTCTTTAAACCGTAACACAATCTAAACGCTTAACTTATATAACAATTCACCAAACGGAGAATTAGCTATAAAGACCAAAACTGGCTTTAAACATGTTTACTTCTGCTACAAAGTCTTGCATTTTATCATGGTGCTCTAAGGGGATCCACTCAGCCTCAAGTGGCTATTTGGAGAATTACAGCTTTTTGTATTTCCACGTTGATTCATTTCTCAGCCTTGGATGTTGGTTTCTCATAGAAGCCCTGTATGCTTAATAAATGATATCACCAGATCCTGCAGTGGGTATCAGGCTCATAAATCTACAGCATCAGTCTCCAGGACTCACTTAATGCGCCTTTGAGCTGCCTCAGAGTTCAGAGAGCAAATCCTCTGTGGCATGACCCAGCTTCCAATCTACAATCGATCAGCTTAGTCTGAACTATGACTGAGCCAATGGTGTGTTTAGACAGATTTATTCCAGTTCCATCATGAGTGAAATAACCAGCCAATGCAGTGTGCTGATGACAGTCTCACACAGATTCAGACTTTCAGCGTTTCACACGAAACAAACCTCAGAAACCAATCTGTTCACTCATTCACCACCAGACTGAAAATGATTTATTCTTCGGAAGCGGTTTCCAGTTAGACCAAGATTGGCTGAATTACGCCGATAATATGACATTGTGTAGCAAAAGCAGCTCTGAGAGTCAGGATAGCTCTGCACATTCAAGTGTAGAGTTACATCTAAACCATTTTAATCCAGAAATGGATCATTTTCATTAAAAAAAAAACAATCATTTCTACATGGATATAATATCTACAAATTTCTTTGTAGAATGACATTTTAGGATGTAAATCATCCATCAGACAGGGACGTTAACCCTCCTGTTGTCCTCATTTACGGGCACTGAAATATATTGTTTCCTTGTCTGAAAAAAAATCCAAAAATTCAGCAAAAAAATCCCCAAATTTCTAAAAATTTTCAAAATATTCAGGAAGAAAATTCTTTAAAAGTTTCCCTTATAAGTTTCATAAAAAAAACAAACCTCCAAAATTTGGCAAGAAAATTCTT
Source organism: Acanthochromis polyacanthus (assembly GCF_021347895.1). NCBI lineage: Eukaryota > Metazoa > Chordata > Actinopteri > Pomacentridae > Acanthochromis > Acanthochromis polyacanthus. Next base: position 35,545,482 of record NC_067126.1, on the reverse strand, counting down.
GGAAACATTTTCAAAAAATGATTAAAAATCTTCTAAAGAAATCCGAAAAATATCTAAAGTGAGTACACATATATCAGTAAAACTTCTAATATTTTCTTTAAGAACATTTACAAAAAAAAAAAAAAAATCAACCAAAGTCCAGGAAATTTCGCTGGATTTTGGTTGATTTTTTTTCTGAATGTTCTTAAAGAAAACATTTTTTTACATTTCTTTTTTTCCACCAAAAAATGTTCAAAAAATTCTCCAAAAATGTTGAAAATGTGGAAATTTTCACTGTGAAAATAAGCTTTTTTTCCCCACATATTTAAACTTTAAAACGGATCAATTTGACCTGCAGGACAACATGAGGGTTAAGCTAACTAGCATGCAGCCTGAGCAGTCTTCTTCAGCTACAATCCAATAAACTGCACACATTCAGCATCAATCACCCAACGACATGCTAGCTACCAACAACTGACACCATGTGATCTACTTAGCAGTCCATTTAACACCCAAACTAAACACATACTACTTGGATTTCTGCTCTTATCCAAACAGTAATTCCCCCAACCGCTCTCTTGCTCATGGCTAAGCACCAACCAATCCTTTCTCAGCACAGTTTATACTCTGATACAGTAGGGTTACAGCTAATACGCTAATGGATTAAACTCTTCACCTTTGGTTGCCTTGAAAATCAGTACAGTCAAGACAACAGTCTGTAAATAGTCAAAAAGACTGAACTTTTGCACAAAATACAGCACAAATTTAAAATGCAAAACAGCTGACCAGCATGATCATACTCAGCACTATTGTGTGGCTAAGACCTAATATGAGAACAAAATACTTACATTCAAATGCAGCTTACCATAAATGTTTGAATCTAAAAAGGTTTGTCCTCTCTTTGAAATAAAACAGACATCATCTGTGTGGGATTTTATAAACAATGAAACATTATATAGGAGACAAACAGATGTGTAGTAGGGCTGAATTATATGCAAAAATAATCATATTCTGATTATTTTTTAACACACGTTTCATCACAATACAAGTGGGAATGAATATTTTTGCTGCAGTCTTTACAAATCTGTTGTTCTGGAGAATAAGACTGGAAGTCTGTTGCACCACAAAGCTTCATTTATAGTATTTTACTTGTATCAAAAGATTGCTCCTCCTGCATTTAACTGTATTGTGATTTCAACATTATTTAATTAAATCAGTTGTTCAACCTTAACATTTCATAACACTCTCTATCCCCAAGGTCTGCACTGTCTTTGGACAGAATTCCTTTCGCTTTGCTGCAGAAATTGATTGGAATTCCCTCCAGAAATCTCTGTCATCTCTTCCATCCCTTTACATGTTTAAGCAGAAGCTGCAGCAGACCCTAGCTGGCCGCTGCACATGCTGACTGTTTTCACTAGCATAAATTTAGGGTGTTTTTAATCTCAGTTTAAACACTTGTGTGTCCATTTTTGTATATATATTCTTTGTGATGTCAGTCTTTGTTGATTTTGGTGCATTTTTGCTTCGCCTTCCTTTTACTGGTGGTTCACTGCAGGCACATTAAACTTCTCCTTAGTCAGACTAATTTTCATGAAACGCTGCAGGCTCAGAGCACCAACACCGATGGTTCTGGTGCTCCGAACCTGCAGCCGCTTTATCTGAGAGTCTTGAACTTTAGCAGGATAGTAGTCATTCCAATCCAGCGTTAAACCCTCTTAAAAATAAGCCTGTGTAGCCTGATAAGCGAAGCAAATGTGAGCTATACGGCATCTTCAATTAACTTCATTTAATCAAACACATACACTGCACCAGCTAACTCACCTGTGTGGGTTTGTACAGGTGGGATGTCTGTGTTGCCGTGCAGAGAGGCCACGCTGTTGTGTTTTCCTGCCACTAGATGCTACTAAAGATGCACATTTAACTACATGTAGACAGCAAAGAGAAGGGCTTTATTTGCAGCCGGCTGGTTTCCCCTCTCCTTCTCTGAAAGCTGCATCTCCTCCTTCTGCTGCTTTGTCTTCCTGTTTCCCTCTGCAGCTCCACCTGTTTCCCATCAGCTGATCAACTATCCTGCTCCTCCATTGTTCTCCACTCGACCATCCTGTCATCCAGCTTTCCTGTTCCTCACTGAGCTCACCTCCTTCCCCTCATTTCACTTCTTCACCGTACAGTCTGTCAGTTGTGTTTTATTTACGATGAAGATCTGCAGCTGTAAAAATCCTGCACAAGTCAGAAAGCGTAGGAAGAATGGCGGTAAACTTCCAAAAGCAGGCATTGTCTAAGTTTGACTATAATGTAACCTTGTGCTCTCTGTATTCTCATGAATGTCATCGCTCTAATTTACGCTTGAGCTGTGGAGGAATCATGGAAATGAGTCGGCTCCTACGCACAAGACGCCGGCATAAAATGACCAGATTATTTAAGGAGTGAAATACATTTGCAGCGAGGCTCATAGTGCTTCTCAGAGTGAAAAGCAAGTTACAGCATCTCTTCTTGCATTTTGGACCTCGAACACAAACATTATTGTCTCTTAAGCAGCTTTAGGTGGTTAAAATCTCCTTATTTCTCACTTGCTGTCAGCTCCACCTCCATCAAACTCTACATTAAATCTATGACACAAATAGAACGATGCACAGCCAACATGGGACACTTTGAATCCTGTCTGCTGTGAAATGCATTTGAAGACATTTTCAAAACCAGCTTCCTTTTGTCCTTACTGTCAGTTAGTCTATAGTTCCTTAGCGAAGCAGAGTGGTTGAAATCTGACCTTTCCAGCTCACAATAACTCAGCTTTCAGCACAACTTGCATAAGTGAGACTGGTCCATGCTTGCAGACAGTCGGCATGTAAACAGTGTTTTCTCCTTTTCAGCCACCTCGGCCACCTCGGTTGCCTTGGTGAAGTCTTTTTCTCAAGAGAACATTTTTAATCGATGAATTTTTCAACAGACTCTTCAGTGTGGAGATGAAGGCGAAGAAACATTTTCTATTTTGAAAATACTATTGTACGACGATGAACTTGAGAATTCAACAGCGGCGTTCTGAGTCTGGATGTGAAGAGCTGAACAAACCAGCTACTGATTGACTGATATGGGTTTTTTCTGGGCCGATACTGATGCCGATACTGGCGATAAAGAAAGGCGATAACCGATATTTGGGGCCAATATACGTTAAATGTAAAGTTTTAACAACATGCGATCGCAGAGAACTTGTCATTTATAACCAGACTTCTTCATTGATGACAGCCGAATGTCGTCCTGAGACCCCGCCCACCCATTTATGTCTTCTGTACTGGACATTTGTTTTTGTTCTACATCTTTGGACTCATTGGAGCTACCCTGCTAAATCCTGATGTGTTCAACAGAGGACATCCTTTCCAACGATATCTCCAGTGATTGGGTGGGATGAGGAGAACTCAAAATGTCAGGAAAGAGAAAAGTCAAATATTGTTAAGATATGGTTGTTTTACTGATGGTAATCATACCTTTTCTTGTTCATGAACACATCAGGAATTAGAAATTGGGGTCAGAGGTCAGTTAAAATTTTGGTGTGGAAAAATAATCTCCCCTTTATGAATGTCAGTTGTTATAGACATGAGAATGATTTAACATATTTTCTATTTAAAGTAATTAATGTACAAAATAACTAGTTGTTTATAACCATGTTTCATTCAACCTCTTAAATTTTACACCATTGTTGTTTAACTTAATTTCTCAAAGTTTAATTAGAAAATGAATCCGTATGTTGTCATTTTTATTTCAAATTTCACTATTTCATAACTTTTATTGGCCACAAAGGTCCACATGTTAAGTCCTTATTAATTATTGTTTTCCAGACTCTGTTGCAGGTTTGTCTATTACTGTCTTCTAACTTAGCCGCTAGCCATTAGCAGAGCCTTAGCCGCTGTCCAAGAAGCTAATTTCCTGGTTTTGCTTGTGCTCCTTGTTCAGTTTTGTGAGATATTTCTCAGACAACAGAATGATACAGAGAGAGGACGCTGCATCAGACCTGAAGTATTTAATTCATCAATAAAAACACGATAACCGATATTTTACCGATAACCGTAAAAATCCCAAACATCGGCCCTAATTATCAGACAGGCTGATACTGGTCTGCCCCTACTCCCCACATCTGGATTGGCTTTTTTTCCCACTACATTTACAGACACTTGACTGGATGACAGAAAATGATGCCTTCACAGTCCTCGCATCTCAACACAATCGGCCCCTGGTGAGAGATTTTAAGCCAGCGTGCTCCAGCGCCACCATCAGAACACCAAACGAAGAAATATCTTTAGAAAGAACAACGCTCCATCCCTCCTGTAGAGCCGCAGAGACTTGGAGAATCCATGCAAAGGCGCGTTGAAGCCGTTTCTGGCGGCACATCAAGTGAAGTCATGTCACCGTTATTTATGGAGCGCATTTAGAACTGAACTGTTGAGCCAGCAGAGGAATACAACTGACATTATGAATTCACCTTACACATTTAAATACTGAGGATAAGGCCCTGCAGTGAGACTTATGATGTGAACTCTACAAACCACTATATAAATACTAATTTAGCTGAATAAATGAAATATCAAGGCCGAGCATTATTATCTGGCTTTTGTAAAAATTAAGGCCGATGCCCTAAAGTAATATTAAATATGAAAATTAATCTATAACCAACATCAAGACCCCAGAAAAATAAACTCTGAAAACCCAACAAATCTGAGGATTTACTGAGCAGCGTATGGAGAAGAGCTGCTCCCTTTCTTTGTCCCTTAGTGTCAGGTTTTCCTTTAATTTGTCACCTGTCTGCAGCTTTTTTAGTGATTATTTTTCTCCCTGAAAACAATGATGTGTGCTGTGCTGAACAGAAACCCCTCATCAGAAAACATGAGCCAAGTGCCGCCACTGCATGAATATTAACTGTCAGCTAAAGTGACAAGATATTCAAGTCTTAGCATTCAGTAAGCTTAGAAGGAACAGAAACAGAGCATCTAAACAGGCTGAATTACGGAATATAAGAGCATCAAGCACTCTGTGGATCAAAAAATGAAGCAAGTCATCACGCTGGAGGCAAAAGAGACCGAGAACCGGTGAATATCAGGGATGTCATCTGTATAACGGACTATAAAAGCTGCTGTGAACCATTAATTCTGCTGGACATTCAGCCCACATCCTGTTCTGACCCTAGGAGCTCTATTTTAGTTTCCCAATTTGACAACAAGAAGTTGCAAGATGCCCAAAAGCTGTCTTAGATCTGCAGAGAGGAGTGCTCCAATGCAAACATTAATTAAGAAACCAAACTTCCACTCGTCAAAGCAAATGTTTGCGGACTATTTTAAATCCTATAATAGCATCACATACACGTGGGAGTACACAGGGGAAGTGCAGCTTTCACAGACAAAGCACATCACAGAAATAGAGGACAAATCGCCGTCGGATCTGTCTGCACAGCCCTCCTTTCTCTTTTTCAAAATAGTCTAAAAGTGTTTGGTTTTTCGCTCCCAGGTGGCTGCCGTTAGCCGGCTGCCAGACTTTCATCTCTGCACGACGCAACCACATCACAAGCCCTCCGTGACATTTAGCTGTAAAAAAAAGGAATAACCACACAAAGCAGAGGTAGAGGATGTTATAGCACCACTTTATATTTAATTAATGAATGTCATCAAATACTAATCCAATGAAAAATGACAAAGAAATCTCTTCAGGCCACATACGAGCACGGAATTAACAGCCCTCCCACATCCACCCTCGGTTCTAATGGCCTTATTCCCATCCTTCCTTCCTGCCTGCTCAGACACACTGCCAGGGAGCCAAGTTTCTTCAGTAAACTTGGCCGTCTTTTATAGTTTGTACTGTATCGTAAACCTGCACAGGGTCAGGCTTTGGTAGCTTTGCTTTCCTGCAGGCTGTTTTGGTTGTCAGCAGAGGGCCGGCTATGAGGGCCAGTTTATAGCAAATATCAAAGTCTTCCATAAAGGTCAAGGCCACGAGCTGCTTAAACGTGATTGTTCACTCCTTTACTGGCAGAAAAAGAAGAATTTCAAATCAAATAGAGCCTTGTGTGCTTCAAAACTTAGTCTTATAGGTTCAAATAAATTAAAAAAAAAAAACAGAACTCCCTTTATTTGTGTAACTGGTGCTGATCAAAACTAAGAGTCCAACCTGTAAAGGAGGTCCGAGCGGGAAATGAACACAGTAACTGCTCTGAACTCTTAATGCATCGGCATGAACTCGTCTGTGAGGGCACACACAGCGGAAAGGCAGGAATGGAAGCTTTAATGTCATTCAGTTTGTTCTTCCTCTGCTTGTCTGAAGGCGCTAGAGATCTCTTCCTCTGTGGTCTGAACCCAGAAACTCTGGACGCTGGAAACTGCAAGAAAGTCCAGCTCCACCTGAAAACAGAAATAGTCACAGTTTAACTTGAATGTTCTGAAGACAGGCCACCACAGACCACTAGTTTGGCTTTTATGCTTTAATACAACACCAAATTCATCCAGCTTATCAATTAGTTTGTCAATTATTGTCTTTTCAATGACAAAGTATGAATATTTAAAATGGTGCACTGCAAAAACTCAAAATCTCACCAAGTCTGTTTGTCTTATTTTTAGTCAAAATGTCTCATCCCACTGGATTTAAGATAAATTCATTTAAGAGACATTTCAGCAAGATGGAGGGACTTGTTTTAAGACAACACATCTTAAATATCTCGTTAAGTCAAACAATCTTGAAATTATCTTGTTTTAACCCTCCCGTCGTCCCGCGGGTCAAATTGACCCGTTTTAAAGTTTAAAAATGTGGAAATAAAACATATATTTTCACAGTGAAAACTTCCACATTTTTAATTTTTTTGGGAGGTTTTTGAACATTTTTTGGTGGAAAAACGGAAACATTAAAAAAATGTTTCTTTAAGAACATTCGGGGAAAAAATCAACCAAAATCCAGCGAATTTCGTTGGATTTATGTTGATTTTTTCCCCACATGTTCTTAAAAAACATTACTAATAATATAATAATAATGGAATCACTTTAGATATTTTTAGGATTTTTTGAAAGACTTTATTCTTTTTTTTAATTATTTACAATTTTTAGATTTTTTTTATCATTATTTTTTTGCCAAATTTGGGGATTTAAAAAAATAAAACTGTAAAGGGAAATTTTGAAGGAATTTTCTCCCTGAAAATTTTACAAATTTGGGGATTTTTTTTTTGCTGAATTTTTGGATTTTTTTTCAGACAAGGCAACAATATTTTTTGGTGCTGTAAATGAGGACAACATGTAATCCTGGTAAAACAAAGCTTAAAATAAGTTTTCCCAACTAATTTTAAGATCTCAATATTCTAAATATCATATCTTATGTTAAGAAATCTTACCAAGCCATCTTTCACTTGTTCTATTGGCAGATTTTTTCACTCATTTCAAGGTAAAAGTTCTTTGAAATAAGTGTTTTTTTCTTGTTTTGAGAGGAGCATTTTTTCAGTGTATCTTTTCTGCACATTGAAATTTGACCCTCTCTTTTGAACGACAATAACTCGCAAACAATTAAAGATGAAAAGCCGCCTGAAATTTCTCAACACATCATTAATTGAGGCTGATGCAATATCGGACGAGTCGATCAAACAGCATCTTAATATCTGTGAAATATGAAAATGAAACGTTCCATCTATGAGCACACAACTCAAAAATGAATAATGCAAAAGTCAGTTTCATGTCAAAATAAGGCAAACAAAAACTTCTAGAATACTTTTTAATATGAAATACTTGGCCACAGCAATTCAAAGAAAAAAATTTACTTTTAATCTGATTTATCAGGTATGACAAGTTTTACCACAAAAAGAAAAATATAGTAAAGCAGTGTTGTGTACTTTGAAAAAGCATCCTGCAGCAGCAACCTGTGGTTCAGAAAACATCAGCAGCTGACTTCTGCATTATCAGTGTTTTTGTTAATGTGTCCTCAGAGACGGGACTTTTCATCATGTCACAGTTAAACTCACCCATAATCAGAGACTATTTGATCAACTGTCCAATGTTGGAGTTTCTGAATTAAATTTCAGGCTTTTATCTTCAGTCATTCCTGAGATATTGTTGCGCAAACACAGTTTCACATTTCAATGCACAAAAAGCATGGGGGGACGGGCCACTTCTACAAAAAACCCTGGAAAATATTTGATATATCAAGCTAAAAAATGGCAAATAACTTTAAAATATCTAGATTTTATGCTTTAAAAATCAAGTAAATTAGAAATGGTTGAGATGAAATTGTTTTAAAAACTGGATGATTTGAGATGGAATGACCTCCAGCTAAAATAAATATAAAACAACTGTAACAACTATAAAACGAATGTTGATGAATTAGTCATTTCAGCACGAAAATATGTCAGAGAAAAAATGGTAACTTGGGTGACTTACTTGCGTCCTGGTCACAGGGGCGTCTCTCTCTTGTATAAGGCTGCACTGGTGGGACCCTCAAACTGCAGTTTGATGGCCTGTTTGAGATTAAGCTGTGGGTCTGTGGTTGTCATCGCGACCATAACATCCTCTGGCAAGGCACTACAAGGTGGGACAGGGGAGAAGCTGTAGCAAACGGGCGACAAAATGCTCTTCTGGGGTGCAGAATCCCAAACCTCCTGCTGAAGTGGGGTCTGTAGGCGGTATGGGTAACCCAGAGGGGCACTCTCTCTGTTTTTAGCACCAAGAGGGCTGTCCTGCCCTGGCATTATCCCCAGAGAAGCCATCACTGAGTGCCATTTACCACCAGTGTAAGTAGTCCTGTCTGCTTTTATTAGGCTTTCTTTGTTCATTTTGTAATGATATTCCAGTCCAGACAAGCCTTTCTGGGGCAGTTCGCAGTTGTGCACCATGGCAGAGACTGTGCAGACAGCAGGGGGAGGGCTGCCCTTGGGATGCCTCTGGCTGCTTCCATGGAGGCTCCCTGGTGGAGGGAGGGTGGAGGGACGGCTACGACTGCGAGGCAGAGAGTGCTGCTGGATCTGCTGGATGAAACTGAGGCTGTCAGCGGGAACCGTCTGCACCGTGGCTAGCGAGTGGCAGGTGGAGGAAGTCTGGGAGCTCTGCATGGAGTGGAATCGTTCTGCTGTGGAACCAGGAGAAGACACTGAAGAGGACGATGTAGCAGCTGTTACTTCACCTCCGTTACCCTCTGAGATGCCTGATAAGAGGCTCTTGTTGGGTCTTGAAGGAGATAAAGTACTAGAGTTAGGCAGCAGGCCCAGGTATGGCTTGGCTCCGTAGCTCTCCAAGAGCCGGACGATGTTAAAGTGTCCATGTTTCCCAGCAACCTTGACTGGACTACGGCCATATTTATCAATGTGATCAGGATTTGCCCCTCTTTCCAGAAGCATCCCAACAATGTTAACATGTCCAACTTGAGCAGCAATGCTCAGGGCCGTTGCCCCCTGGTGGCACGCAAGATGTATATTGACACCATTGGCTTCTAGGAGACGGCGTCCTACTTTAGCACTTCCTGTCCAAGCTACTGAGTGCATTGGTGGTCTCCCCTCTGCATCTTGTGCGTTTGGGTTTGCCCCATGGTTTAAAAGCAGGTCTACGATCTCCACACATCCCTGCCAAGACGCCACATGAAGTGCTGTACGGCCCTCAGAGTCTCGGGACTCCAGGGGCACACCTCCTTTTTCTATGAGCAGAGTAGCCATATCCAGACGACCCTCCAGCACCAGGAGATACAGCAGAGGACGTCCCTCTGCATCCCGGACATCGGTGTCAGCTCCACGCTTCATCAGCAGCTCTGCGACATCAGCATGACCCTCCAGGAGGGCAGCGCTCAATGCAGAATGGCCGTCGTACGCCCTGTGATCGATGGGAGAACGTCTGTCCAACAACAGCCTCACAGTGCTCCAATGACCTTCTTGGGCAGCGAGTATGAGAGGTGTCCGTCCTTCAATGTCCATCTCCCCGACACGAGCCATGCTGCCTTGTTCTGTCAAAGCAGCACAAACACTCCGATGGCCTTCACAGGCGGCGGCGTGCAGCGGAGTCCAGCCCAGGTCATCCTTATGGTTTTCGTCCAGGCCTCGGTCCAGCAAGGCTCTGACAACCTCTGTGCTGCCTCTCGCTGCCGCCAGGCACAGCGCCGTCCGGCCTTCACAATCGATGGCGTCCACAGCTGCTCCCCAGAACAGCAGCCGTGAAACTGTCCTCATGTGGCCCATAGCTGCCGCAGCCAGCAAGGGAGTAACGGCAGCTGCAGCAGGGACGTTTCCATCAGGTCCAGCTGTTTCATCAACGTCAGCCCCAGCTTCTAGCAAAAGCTCCACTACGTCGTCATGGCCCTCATAGGCTGCTAGAAGGAGTGGTGTCATTCCGTCATCGTCTCTGTGGGCCGGATCTGCTCCTCGCTCCAGTAACAGACTCGCTACCTCACCAAAACCTTTAACTCCTGCTGCTACAGAAACACAGAGGGCGGCGACGGACAGAGCAGTGCGTCCATCTCCATCAGACAAGTCAACCTCTGCACTGTGGTCCAGCAGTATCTCCACAGTTTCGTGATGCCCCATGTAGGCGGCAGCGATAAGCGGTGTGCGGCCGTTGATATCAGCTTTGTCCACTTGCGCCCCGTAGTCCAGCAAAGTGAGGACGATTTGCTCGTGACCTCCCCATGCAGCCGCTCTGAGAGCTGTCCGGCCTGCGCTGTCGCATCCGTTGACATCTGCTCCAGCGTCCAGCAGCAGTCGGACAGCCTCGCTGTGTCCTCCCCAAGCTGCAGAGCGGAGTGCCGTCCAGCCCTCGTGGTCGACATGCTCCATCATGCGTGCTGCAGTTTCAGGGTCCTGATTCTTGGCCCATTCCAGCAGCACAGACAACACTTTAACATGACCCTGCCTGGCAGCTAATGTCAGTGGTGTTTGACCCTGCTGATCACTAATGAATGGATCAGAGCCATGTGTCAAGAGGAGTTTAGCTACATTTGCAGAACCCTCATGGGCCGCACTAGCAAGCAAGGTCTGTCCATCTGTAGAACTAAGCTGGTTCACAGACACCCCGCTCTCTAGCAACTTCCTTATAGACGCCTCCTTTTCAAAAGCCTGTTGTAAATCAGTCCCCTCTTTATCTATACAATCCATACCAACACTCAGGTCTGCATCTGAAAAACAGGCTGCAGTTACAAGCCCACTTTTCTTCAACAGCTGAGGGACATCCTGACTGACCAGAGCAGGAAGCTGAGCTAAAGATGTGATAAGAGCTCTACTGCAGCTGGGAGGAACATCAGGAACACCTGCCCACAGCATCCACAGTGCCAATAATGAGGGTTTATCTCTATGGTGACCTGAGCAAATTAAGTGTGCTGCTAGCCGGCAGGTGTCCTCTACATCCAGGTCTGGTCCCTGCAGGCTCAGCGCCATGGCGAGCATGCTGTGACCCTCTGTTCTGCTGCACAGGTACTTCTGAGTGCAGTATTTAACATCAGTCAGCCACTCTGTGAAGCTGACATGAAACAGGAGCTTGGTGCCTCCAGGGCCATCGATCAGGAGAGGGGAGAGGGTTCGGAGTTTGTTCTGGAAGTCCTGGAGGCTGAGCGAGGTGTCCTGGGTCCAGACTGCAGTGAAAAGCTGCTCTGGTGTGACGGGCCGAGGGGCAGCCAGCAGGACGTTGAGCAGAGGCCTGACGTAGATGAAGAGCCCTCGGGGGAACAATCTCTGGCACAGCCACAGGTAGAGGCCGTTCAGCGTCCCGGGAATGTCCCGGATCTCCCGCAGACCCACCAGCGCCGCCGCAATGCCGTCCAGAACACGTTCGAGGAAGAGAAAGCAGCCGCCGCTCTTGATGTGCAGCAGGTTGAGCATGTCGGCCGTGTCGGGGGTGAGCTGACGGCGAAGTGAAGCTTCTTCATCCAGCCGACAGAGGATGTACTGCTGCACGTCACGGACCGCCGCTGGCTTCCGCAGATCGTCCAGACAGAGTCTACGAAAACCTACAACACAGAACACAGATGGAGTTCTCCACATTTGTTCTTGGAGTTTGGTCTCATCATGTAACTCTGTTTGTTCTTTGTTCCTTTTGATGCCACAAACCTACAGCAGGCTGTTCTTGTACCTTTCAGAGTGTTTATAATGGAAAAGACCGTAATTAATTAAAGAACTCTGAGGAGACACAATGCACTGCTTCCACTTCCGTCCTTCATTTATAAATTGTTATTAAATGAAGCTGGAACACTAAGAGCCCTCAACCCGATTCCAGTTTTTAACAGCAGTTATGTTTTTGTTATAGTTACATAAGAGCTTGGATGCTATTTCTTATTGTATAAAAGTCTATATTGATTTATATTCACTGATTTAAGTCTTAGCAGATAACTGAATATCTTAATCGTTTATTGTGGATGCTACAATCACATACAATGTTAAATCTGTCCTCATCGATCACAACAAAATTGTGAAAATTAAAGAGATTCAAACAAAATGGGGACATCATGATGAATGGGTGGGCCAATATAATGAATAATCCAAAACATAAATACAAAAAAACATGCTTAAGTTTTCAGGTAGTGCTTTGGAAACATATTTCATCTTTCAAAGGCTCCCCGCATGTGTGAAATATGGTCTCAATACCAAAAATTATAATGCAGATCTCCTACAATTACGACCTAAATCATACAGTAGGGTTATGAGAAAAATTAATATTTGATATTATAATATCTACTTTAAGATGCAGTGACCACATTAGCATTCCTAATAATGACCCTGATGACCTTCCCGGGTGAGAAAGATTTGCATTTTTATTTTCGGCTATATTCAGTTGATGAAAGAAGCCTTTACCAAGATGGAATAAACCCCTGAAAGATTCAAGATCACCTGATGGGATCACTACAAAGGCAAACCAGTGCATCGTCTTCACAGCCAGAAGAGTCTCGTTGTTTGTTCACTGTATGTCAATCAGTGGTCGTTACACAAACAGACAGGAAAACAGGATTTTACTGCCTTGGTGGCTCACAAGAGGATGTTTTCATTCATGTCTGGCCCCAGAACGTTAGAACATACTGATATTCTGTTATGGTGAATGCATACCTGAGAACATTTTGCAAACAGCCTTATTATGGCGGCGGATGGAGCAGACCAGCAGCAGCCAGCCGGGCAGCAGGTGTTGATTAGCTGCTAGCAGCTCTGCAATGGAGCCGCTCTTCCCTTCTCTGTCACTTGGTCCATGTTCTACATCCAGAGAGTCCACGACCAGCATCAGAGTCTGGGCCGGGGGAGGAAGGTCCAGCAGGGGTCCCAGCACTGCTCTGAGGAAGAACCGCACACACAAAGCAGCAGATTAAAATGACGGCCATGTGAACACTGCAGGAACCGTGGGCGTATGAGGGAGTTTAAAGGAGCTCCAACTATGTGAGCGTTTTCTTATAGGTTGACTGACAGGAGCAGGTCAGACCTTTTGCATATAGTCGTGATATTAAGCGAAATAGTTTCCATCAATAATCCGGCAGCTGCTGTACAGTATTCTGCCATGACTTCAGGCTGTTTCACAACATTAAATGTTTCATCGAGCTTCTTTTGTTTTCCATTTCGCATATAATACAAAGAACCCCAGCGTAGCTCTGGGGCTTTTAGATGCGCACTCTGGAAGCAAAAATATAAAATCAGCTCAGGGAGTTTCAGAAAAACTCAAATCAGTCATTGAACTTTTACACTTTAAGAGTGGTTTCTGTCAAACTAACATCAGACCATAAAATGGAGCTTCTACCGGCTACAGTTGGTAAAATGAAGATGTTAGTATGCATTAAGTCTTTAACCCCGAAACAGGGCTGTAAACGGAGCACTAAAACAGCATCTTCTACCGTAATTAAACACCGGAACCCGTCGTAAAACAGTAAAACCATTCACGGTGCGGCTGCCCTTTAAAGAGCACCGTCAGCAGCCACACCCTGCTGGGATCTGAAGGTGAGTCAGGTCAGTGGAACTCCTGAAATGTGCTGCTCCACCCTGAACACACTTGCACACAGGCTGATACGTGCACACAATCAGTGCAGACTCATGTATGCTCGTATGCAGGGATTAAACTGGGATTTATGAGAAGAATTCGCTTTTCTCCAGTGAGTTTAGGGCTCATAGATCACACTTTAGTTTGTAGAAATGTGGACTTTTTCACATCAACTGTGTTGTATGGATTGTCCCGGGTAAAAAAAAACTAAGACTCTCATGTTTCAAATTACATCTCAGAATAGTCAGACACCTCTTAGATTCTCATTTACGTATTTTCTGCATCTTTTGCTAATCTGGATGAAACAATTTCCCCTCGATGAAGCAAAGGACATCCCAGATATCCTCCTGAGACCCAGCCCATTCATCGATGTCCTCTGTACTGTACTTTTGTTCTTGATCTATATCTATTAACTCATTTGAGCTACCATACTAAATTCTGATGTGCTTAATAGAGGACATCCCAGCCTTTCCAATGATATCTCTAATGATTGGGTTGGATTAGGGGAAATTTGTTTTCATGCTGAGACAAAATGGAGACGACAGCAAAACTCCCCAAAGTCAAAAATTGTTCAGTTATTGTTGTTTTACTGATGCTAATCACATATTTCTTGTTTATGAACATGTCAGGAAGTATATATTGAGCTCAGAGTTCAGTTAAACTTTCAGTCAGGAAAAATAATCTCCTCTTTATGAATGTCAGCTGTTATGGACATGATTTAATGTGGTTAGCTAATAGCTAATAGCATGCTGGTTCTTTGTTTACATTCAAATTTCTGCAGCAAAACACATTTCTTTGTGGGGTAATAAACACACTGAATATAAAGTAATTCATGTAATACAATAAATAGTTGTTTATTAATATGCTTCATCCAATCTCTTAATTTTTTACACTGTTGTTTTTTAATTTAGTTTCTTAAAGTTTCATTAGAAAATGGATCAGCATTCTTGTTTTCTTGTCGCCATATTTTGATTTCAAAGTGTCACTGTTATGCTTTTTTACGGTAAAGTCATTCTGTTGTCTCTAAACTGAAAATATTTTCAGAAAATTCTAAATTGTGAGTGCCAGTTTTAGCTCCAAAAAGGCAGGAAATCACAAAAAAGTTGCATTGAAAGATGCTTTTTCCTCGGTTCTCAGGAGTTCAAACGCAATTTTAGCTATTTTGATGAATGTTTACAATCGATTGATCAAGAAACACTTTCATTCCTGCCACACAAACAGACTGCAGATCCTTTTACAGACTAAATATCTGCAGACAGACTCAGCACAATAAACTGTTTTCATTATTAGGCCGACCGTCTGCTGCCTCTGGGCTGTAAGCTGACAGCTCCCTGCAACGATCCCCTTTATAAACCAGAGAAATGTTTGATTCTCCAGAGGAAAGGATATTTTAACTCCTCTGCTCAACAGCTCTGAACACGACTGCTTTGTTTCCAGTCATTTTGCTGAACATATTGTGCTCTGTTTGCTCTGCGGTAGAAAGTTTTCAGGTTACTGAAACTGAGCACGATCACGATGACATGTCGGAAGAAAGTAAAGTCTGAAGACGGTGTGGATCGTGCTGCTGTGTGACGCTTCATCTGAGCCCAAGAAAAGAAGCAAAGCTGTAAAATAAAGCTGTGATACTGAAGGAGATCTGCTGGGATCCGGCACAATTTATCCTTTGCTGCTCTTCTTTTGAGCTTCTTTCATGACATTGGTTTCTTTACCCCGAATTTTAAACTTTTTCAGTCTCACTTGGCTTTGAGCTTCGCTTAAAAATGTTCATATCCTTACTCCTTTCCAGTCAAGAAACAGCCAAATTTTAACAGCAGTGTACTGTTTTCCCAAAATATGGTTTGAAACTGTAAAATCTGACACTTTTTGGAGCCAAAACAAGAACACGGCTGTAAGAAATGACAGTGTGAACTGAAAATTCAACACAAAATGAGTAAAACAGGACACAAAACCAAACAAATGTGACACAAGACAATAAAAATGAGTCACAAAATGACACTAAGGAGAAAAAAACTGTCCCAGAAAGACATAAAATATAAGTAAGACAAAAAAAACTACAACTACAAGACACACAATGACACAAATAAGACAAAAAAACACAAATGAGATACAAAACAACAGAAATGAAAAGAGCAAGCTGTCACATAAGAGACTACATAATTGAGATATAAAGGAGAAATGAGACTAAAAACAACACAAAACGACACACAATGGCACAAGTACAATATGACATAGAATACTAATTTACCGCACTAATTTCAATACTAAGATTAAGACTCCACAATATTATATACTACATAAACTTAGCTAACTAATTCCAATAGGATCTAGTATATTATATACACATTTACCCACTAATTTAAGTATAAATGTTAATATATGACAAAAATTGAAAATATAAACATTAGTGAATAAAAAATAAATAAGCAAAATATTTGATTAATGTGAATATTTGGATAAAGTTGGTATAATATATACAAGACTGATCTTCATTTCTTTAAAAAAAATTTAAAACCCTGCAATATTATAATTTATACACATTTACCCACTAATTTAGGTATGAAGGTGAATATATGGCAAGAATGGAAAATATGAACATTTGCGAATAAAAAATAAATAAACGAATTTTAAAAATTGTAAAAAAAAAATATTTAGGTTACAGTGCTATAATACTACTTACTACACAGATTTTTGTTTTCTTTTTAAAAGTTAAAACCTTGCAACATTATAGTTTTTACACATTTACCCACAAATTTAAGCATTAAAGTTAATATATGACTAATGGAAAATATAAGCATTTGTGAATAATTTTTAAAAAAATGGTAGAAAATGAAAATATTTATGTTAAGGTGCTATAATATTATAGAATATATAGATTTGTCCTAATATTAAAACCTTGCAATATTACATTTATGATAAATATCTTGTTCTTTTTTAAACCGGACAGTAATTGTCTGTATCTATTGTTGCATTTTAGCAGAGTAACGTCAGCTTGTTGCTCCGTCCACCTGTTCGGTTTAAAATCTGCTGGACGGATTGTTGTGAAACGTGAGCAGATGCTGCAGCAGCTCTGCTTTTAATTCCATGTTTTAAAGGTGACAAACAGTAATTAACCTCCTGGACGGGTCACACAGAGTCCTTTATCCTGCAGCAAACACAGGGTGTGTGTCTGCTGTGTGTCATTAGCGCTAATGTCTGTGTTTGAGAATGACCACCACGTCCAGTTATCCTTTAAACCCGAAGCCTTTATGGTTTACGGACAAAAACAAAGCCGTGTTCAGCCTCGGATGTTAACTGTGTGTATGTGCCGTTTCACTCCTATTAATAGCAAACGGAACAGAGTGTGTTACTAGCGGGACAGAAGCAGCTCCAGACCTGTTTGTGAAACACTGGGAGGAGGTCATCAGAGCTGTAAACAGAGCCGCTACAACAGAAAAACCACCAGGATTCTGATGCAGAAGCCTAATGAGCAGCCGATAGAGGCAGGTCACTATGTGAGGTCAACAGGAGATATCAGGATGTGTGCAGGGAGTGGGACGTTTCAACATCAGAGGAATTAGTCATCCGCACTGATTAGACTTTGGCAAATGATGCAACCAAGAAACATTTCCTGTTGGAGACACAGTCATAAGATGGTCCATTGAACAAGAACCATTTATCTGCGTCTCCACCCAGACCTCACCAGTCCACCATCATTTAGAATGTACATTTAAAGAGCTACAATTAACACGAATTTACCTGAATTTACCTCCAGATGTTCAAGTTAAAATCCTGCAGTAGCAAAATTTATGCACATTTCCTTAATTCAAATAATAACGATAAGCCCATGTAATATTTACGCCAAAAAACAAGCTTCTTGAAATATTTAAGTACAATAACATTACTGATATATTATATAGTACAAATTTACACAACTAATTGAAAAAATTAAGGTTAAAACGCTGAAATAAGATGATTTAGACAAATTCATTTAAGTGATTTAAATATTGGGGTTCAGATATGGCAATTTTTGATATTATAACTTAAATTAATTCATTTTAATATTTAAGACACTACAATACTTTACAGAATTCATATTTATCTGACTAATTTAAATATGAAGGTTATAACCCTACAATATTATATTATATACAGATTTAACCACTAATTTAATTGCAAAAATTAATTTAATAAAGTAATGGAAGATATAAACACTTGAAAATATTACTTTTAAAAAAGTAAAAACATTTAAACATTTAGGTTAAGGTGCTATAATAATATATACCGTACATAATTTCTTTTTTAAAAAGTTCAAACCCTGCAATATGATATTATATACACATTTACCTTTACATTTGTAAATAAAGTTTTTTTTTCTTAAAGTTAACAATTTAAATATTTAAGTTAAGGTGGTGCAATAGTACATATGATACAAATATGCCAGACTACTTTTTTAAGACAAAACTGGATTATCATATTTTATACAGCTTTATCCAACTAATTTAATTAACGAGGGAAAGTCCTTACAATATTACATAAAATACTAATTTATCAGAGTGATGTAAATATTAGGAATAAGACTCTACAATATTATCTACTAAATAAGCTTACCTAACTAATTTTAAGAAGATCTAACAATATGATGGCAACACCTTTGACCAATTGCACTCAAAGCACTTTTACACTTACTACGGGTTTGTCCTTATGTCTGAATTCTTGCTTGTGTTGTACGTCGCTTTGGACAAAAGCGTTTGCTAAATGAAATTGTAGAATTGTAGAATATTACAGAGAGAAACATTCCCATGTTTTTGTAGAAGTGTTTTAACTGAGGTGGTCCATCTCAGTGAGAACCCCTGTAGTGATCACAGTTAATAAAAAAACTCTTTAGGGATGCAACTAAAGCTGATTCAATCACTAATTAATGTCTATTATTCTTTCAATTACACCACGATAGAAAAAAATGCTCCCATATCCCACAGAGACGCGTCCCGACTGATCATTTTGTGCAGCCAACTGTCAAAAAACAACTAAATATTAAATGGAAACGGCTGAAAAATGGTAATGAAGCAGCAAACGCTCAGATTTGAGAGGCTGGAAAGAGGCTCTGGCTTCATGCTGAGAATCTAAATAGTTGTTTATCAAAGTTCTGCTGATTAGTTAAGGAGAAGGAAAGACGATCATCTTTGCACGGCTTCACATCAGACTCGTGTCTTAAGACGTTTCCTTAATGTGAGTGAATCATCTCATCACCTTAACTACACAACAGCCCGACTTTTATCTCTGAACACGTCCTGCAGTTAAACGCAGATGAAGCGCCGTCCAGGATGTAGGTTACAGCAGCTTTATCACGCCGCCGTGTGCTTTAGTCATCTGATTAAAGCTACACTCCCTGACCGGTCGCACGCAGAGGAGGAGGAGGAGTAATCAGGCTTTTATTGTTGATTTCCGTTCGGTCCTGGATACAGATCTGCGGCTGACCTCTGATACAGCGCTTTAATTGGACCCACTGAGGGCAGCCTGCAGTAATTAGGAAGCTGAATCAAAGCCAAACTTCTAAAGCCAGAGATTAAATGTTTTCACCTGATTCTGACCAGATCAGGGAGCAAACAGAGCGCTCGGTTCTCCACCTGTACGGCTTTATTCTCTGGAACAAAGCGCTCCAAAAACTCACACAAACTGCTTTTTCCCCATTATATAGGCGTGTATCTGTGAGTGCACGTCGGCTTTTTTTCCTTCTTATTGCTGCCTTTATCTCTCCATTATATGTTCTAATGTTCTGCCCCCTGCTGCCACAACTTTAATGGAAAAGACAAAAGACCAAATCATGATTAAACAGAGCTGCAACAGTTTGAGATGTAAGTCAATTTAAATGTATTCATATAGCGTCATTTTACAACGCAAGTCATCTCAGAGCACTTCACACAGAAAGAACATCATATTATCAAGAGAAACCCAATAAATCCAATGATTTAGCCACTGATTGCTGTAAAAATAGGAAAAGTAAAGTACAATCTGTACAGTAGCAAACATTGGATTGATTTCTAAGGTGAGGTGCTGAATAAAAATGACAGAATCTTCCAGTTTGTAAAGTTTTGGAGTCACCAATATAGCAGCTTTCTCTTGATCGGATTAGTCTGAATTTTGAAGGTTTCCTGCATTGATGTTTCTGAATGCAAACTCTTTGGTGTTTTTTTCTCAATGTGCTTTCAGGCAAAGTAATTCAGACGACTATACATTAAAACTAAGTGTTTTAATGCATAAAAAGACACACCAAGCATCTAAATTTTTACCACCACCTTAAAAAAGGAGAGCACTCAGACTGACCTCATTCCATCTGTCTAGAGCT
Source organism: Acanthochromis polyacanthus (assembly GCF_021347895.1). Lineage (NCBI taxonomy): Eukaryota > Metazoa > Chordata > Actinopteri > Pomacentridae > Acanthochromis > Acanthochromis polyacanthus. The sequence continues at coordinate 35,525,244 of NC_067126.1, read as the reverse complement.
GACAAAACAGTTCCTGTGAGATCTGCTGTCTGGAAGCTCAGTGTTACAGACGGATGCTTCAAAATCTGCACATCCGGAGCTTCCTTAATCATAGTAGACCCCACTGGAACAATGTGGGGATGGGGAAGCGATCTTAATCTGGAAAACTCAATGTGTGTGTTGGTCGTTCCTTTTGAGCAAACATTCAGCTACAGTGGGAAGAAAAAACTCCCTGTTAAAGAGTAAAAACCTCCGGCAGAGTCAGGCTCAGGGAGGGCAGCTGTCTGCCTCAACCAGGTAGGGTGAGGGGTAAAAAGTTTGTGTAAGCAGGATAAATATGAGTACAGGAGGTCCTCGGTTTACGACGCCCTCCACCTACGACGTTTCATCGTTACGTCTGAACTGGTTTTGTGGAACTAGTTGACGAGCGGAGCGGATGAATACGTCGTCACGCGATGCTATCACACGGCTTTGTTTCCACTTTCCGGTTGTACAACACCTTGGATTGTGTTACATTCACGAGCTTTTTGCCCTTCGTTATGGCTCCCAAGCGTAAGTCAGACTCTTCTGATGCTTGGAAGAAAAGGAAAGGCGTCTCCATGGAAGTGAAATTAGAATAAACCGCTGGAAACAGAAGAAACACCGACCAACATGAGTCAAGTTGTAAAAACAGGTCAACATATTGTAGCGACCCTCTGTGATGAATGAGTGAGACTTTATCTGGTTCTCTGCTGGTTTATTGAACCTTCACACAGACTACTGTGGGCCGTAGCCAACACCAGAATAACTAGAAAAACCCCATAACTTAGCTCCAGAATTAGTCGCCGTTCCCAGCTCTCTCTACTGATGACTCTCAGCCAATCAGAGCTGAGCTAACTAAACATGGCACGTTCACTGACATTAGGTAAATGTGGAACTGATCATTGAAACCTCAAGATCAACAACAATATCAGTCTGTTACAATATTCTGTTATCTTCTTGTAAAATGATTCGTACATGCATGAAAGTCGTTGGTATTCATGACTTTTCTGAAGACCTGATCGATATCATGAGACATGGAACAGCTTTGTTTACATTTTCGCCAGAGTTCCGACATATCGATCCGTAGGAACAGTAATCTGACATAAGTTGAGGACCTCCTGTATATATTTCTTACAGTATGCCTATAAGTAAATATTAAAGATATTTTGGTTACTGATGTGTGTGCCATACTTGTTCCTCATTAATCCCCTGAAAATCATGCTGTCTTTAAAAAAAAAAACACAGAAATTAAACCATTTATCAGAGCAAGAAATCGTAAAAACAGAACAAATTGTTGCTGGTCCTTGAACTACTCATCCACTGATGTCCTGTTTGATTAGGATACTGAACCAAATCTAAGCTTAAAATCAGAATACTTCATCAAAACCACTTTATTCTTAATGTCTCTACTTTGCTCAAATCAGATTCTGTAAAAAAAAAAAAAAACAATTAATTTTGCTCCTTAGTGCAACTGAACAACCAAGACTGACTTCAACCAACAGGCGCCTGACAAACATTCAGGCTCTTTCCAGGTGAACTGGGCTGAACTGCAGGCAGTGTTTACACAGAGCAGATAAGAGAGAAGTATGGAAGCAAACTGAAATGTAAATAGTAAAACATCTCAAGTATGTAGAGTCACTATTCTGCTTCCAAACATTCAAAGCGCCTGTGAGCACATGTTGAGTTCAGGTTTTTACAGTTTTTGTCAAATAAATAGTCAAAGAAATTCAACCTTTTTTTCAACTTTGCTACGCTGCACAGAAAACATTTTGAGCTCTTTCTGGGTCCAGATGTTTCTGCATAGAGGTTCAGGATTTTATACTGCAGTGAAAATTAAACCCACAGTGAGTAGGGCTTAGAGGGTTAAACAGTGAGAAAAATGGAGCAACGATCCCTTCAACGTTTCCGTACATGGCGTTTTTTTTGTCTCAGTGCTGGTCGACATTATTGCTGCTGGAGTGGGCTGCACTGTCGCCCAGTGGTTAGCACTGTCGCCTCACAGTTAAAAGATCGCCGGTTTGTGTCCCGGCCTTCCTGGGATCTTTCTGCATGGAGTTTCCATGTTCTCTCTGTAAATGTGTGGGTTTTCTCCAGATTCTCCAGATCCTCCCACAGTCCAAAAACATGCTGAGGTTAACTGGTGATTCTAAACTGTCCGTAGGTTTGAATGCGATTGTTTGTCTCTGATTGTATCCCTGTGATAGACTGCTACCTATCCAGGTGTCTCCTGCCTTCATCCTAAGGCTGGCCTATACTTTCCACATGAACGTCCATCCATTCTCTATACACCACTTCATCCTCACTAGGGTTTTCCACATGAGCGTGACGTGCAGAAATGAGACGCTTGGAAATCTGCTCGAGAACATGTGGCTTTATGCTCCATGTGGCATCTGCTCCCAACCTGCAGGGGGCAGTGTGTCGCAAACACATGTCTACCACAGTACTAAACTAGAGTAGAAGAAGTTCGCCATCACTTACACCACTTAAAACATGGCATCTGGCAAACGGTTCAGTTTTAATTTCATGGCATGAATCATTCATAACCGGGTTACCACGGTGATCTCTGTGTGGTGAATCGTATAAATGCCTGGATTTCTGAACTAGTTGTAGTTTTCTTGTCTCCATCCATGTTTGGAGGAAATTTTCCACTTCAGATGGGCGTGTGAGGGGGCGTGGCTGCTAATATGACATAAATTTGTCTGCACTGAGCCACATGGACCTCACGGATGTGTCAAACATAAAAAAGCTTCAGTCAGCTGGGATAGACTCCAACCACTGTCACCCTAATGAGGATTAACCATTGTACAGATGATGGATGGATGATGTCGGAAGAAGTCCTGCAGCAGACTGAGCGAATGAATAACAGAACACATTTAGTTTCTCATAAGCTTATGTGTCGCCTGAGATGACATTTGTGACCTGAAGTCACGGACGTTGACTCTTCTGGGACGTCCTTCTATCTGCAGATAGTTGGAATTTCAGTCAGAAACATCTGGATTTCTCATAGTTTCTTTGACTCTGTTCAGGAAAATCGTGCATTTTCACCTTGCAGTTGGGCTTTATTCCATGTCAGAAATTAATGTAAAATATAAAAGATGAAATCAGGATGTGAAGATGCCTGCAGAATTGAGATGTTTGACTTGAAAAGCCAATTGTGAACTGTCAATCGAACAATTTAGCGCAATTTCAATGCATTCATATAGCATCATTTAGCAACATAAGTCATCTCAGAGCACTTCAATAGAAAGAACATTATATTACCAAGAGAAGCTCAACAAATCCAATGATTTAGCCACTGAATGCTGTAAAAATAGTGAATGTAAAGTATAATCTGTACAGTAGAAAACACTGTGTTGATTTCTAAGGAAAGGTGCAGAATAAAAATGACAGAATCTTCCAGTTTGTAAAGTTCTAGAGTCACCAATATAGAAGCATTCTCTTGATCTGATCAGTCTGAATTTTGCAAACTCTTTGGTGTTTTGGACACACAAGGGATAAAGCCAAACTACAAGTTAAAACGCACGAACAGAGTGTAAGAAACCACAACTAATCCAGATGTTTCTGACCGAAACTCCGACTCTATCTGCAGGTAGAAGGAGCAGCCCTACCCGCTGACTACCTACAGCGAGCTAGCAGCCGGTTTAAGGCTCGTTCCCCACATGTTCCCCGTGTTCGGCTCTTCGCTGCCAACTCCAGCCCACATTTCATCAGCTGGCTGACGGCTGTTCTCACATGGCGGAGTTTCGCCCGCAGCCACTTTCTCTCAGAAGAGTTCCAAACACAAACAGCTGCTGGCTGCGGTCCAGTCTGAGGGGAATGTGGAATCCAGCTCGATGCTTCACACCAGGGGAGAGCAAACACAGGAGGAGAGTTAAAGGCCCCGGGTAAACACAGCGGCAGGGAGTTTAAACGTCCTGGAGAGCAGAGTGACCTCGCTGACTGGTGCTGAGACGGTCACCGGGGTAATGGAGGCATTTTTCACCTCTTTGTTCTATTTTTCCCCTCTCTGAAAGGATGTTGTGTCGTAAATAACACTCTCGCATTCATTCACACTGGAGGCCCATTGTGTCGGCGCTGAATGGGCCGCATTATGAGAGCAGAAATAAATATCAGAGCAGGAAGAATGGCTGCTGCCGTCTTCTTTCCTGCCACTGTCCCGGCTACTGTTGATGGTCACAATTTACATTTACAGGCTCCGAGAGCGTTTTTTTCTCTCCGCTGACAGTTTGAACACCTGCAAAAATCGCCTCTACTTAGAGAGAAATAGGTGCAGCGTTTCCCACAGCATGAGCACGAACTGCTATTTCACATTTTTCTTTTCACAGCAGGAGTTTTCTATTGTGCGTTTTTCAAGTGTTCAGCTCCCACTATTAATTCAATATCACGGTTTGTCGCCTTGCAGCAGCACTGAGCTGTGATTTCATGTCAGAACTACATCGCATGCAGTGAGACAAAGCAAACTTTGATTAAAAATGAACTAAAACTTTTTGCTTTAGTCATTGTTCTATATGCCGACATCAATGGCTCTGTCAAGTATTTTAATTAAGGGAAAGCAAAATGACATTTTTGGGCATGGGGTATGTACAAAGAATTGTGTTTTCTGCTATTTATTTGCTGGAGTTGTGCATTATATTAAATGGGACGGATAAAAATTAAATGCATATGAACCTTTGTTAAGGAATTCATGATTTTAAATTGCAATCTCTCTATATATTGTGTTTAATGAGATCCATTCAGAACCAGTTTTTGGGAAAAAATTAACCTAGAAGTCCTGTTTTTTTTGGTGATCCAGTAAATTAAATACCCTACAAATTAACACCTTTCATTACATTGATGTAAAAATAATAAGAAATTAAATTAATGTACCGATGAACAAATTAATCAGTCACCAATCGAGCAAAAATGACAGATTTTTTACCAGTTCCACCTTCTCAAATGTGAATATTTCCTACTTTTCTCTTTCTTCTGTCGCTGGTAAATAGATTTTTCTATACTTAGACTGTTAATTGCAAATAAAAACAAACAAACTGAGTTGTACAGAGTTCAAATTTGTGCGTCATCCAAGCAAATATCTGAACATACGTGTTGTTTGGAGCCTGAGTGACAGATCTAACCTAACCACATTAAGATCATCAAGCTGACAAAACATCATTAATCAAAGCTTTTCTGCTTTACAACTGCCAGATTATCAGCGCTGCATTTACAGTCCCCATAAACCAGGTGTTCAAGTGTGTGATCACGACGGTTTACTCAACAGAACAAAGTTGCTCAGCCGGTTTCCAGCAGCTTGTTTTCTCCTGATGTTAGAACCTGATAAACACTTTTCCCACAGACACGTGTTTGGATGAACAGCTGCTCCTGTTACCACCAGCGGCAGCATTTACACAGAATGATCGCACACATGAAGTCTGCTGAGACACACACACACACACACACACACACACACACACACACACACACACACACACACACACACACACACACACACACACACACACACACACACACACACACACACACACACACACACACACACACACACACACACACACACTCCAACATGCACACACACGCTGAGCAGCTCCATGCTACAGTTCCTTTCGGCAACTTTCTCCTCCCGTTTCGTTTGGCAGGAAACTGATGGGAAATTTACCCCAGAAAATGTTGCCCTCTGCAGATCTACCATGACTCAGAAAAACAGGAATGGCAAAAAAAGTGACACAAACTAGGCATAGACGGATTATCGTGGCTGATATTTGGTATTTTATTGACCGATTACTGCTAAATAAAATGCTTCAGGTCTAAAACAGCCTCCTCTGTCTGTGTGAAGTCACTCTGTGGTCTCAGAAATGGCTCTGAACCAGAAACACAAACCAGGAAGTTAGCTTCTCTCTCAGTGGCTAAGGCTATGTTAACGGCTAACGGCTAAGTTAGCAGGCAGCTACTGATTAACCTCAAACACAGTCTGAAAAGCAATAATTACTCCACCAAACAACGGCGAAGTAACGTGACAATCGGCATACGTTTGTCCTTCCATCTGTCTGTCCCTCTGTTAGCGACATTACTCAAAAACGAACTAACAGATTTGGATGAAATTATCAGGGAAGGTCAGAAATAACACAAGGTCCAAGTGATTAGATTTTGGCAGTGATGCGGCTTATAGTCTGGATCCACGGATTTGTTAAAGATTTCTGTATCATTGTGAGGTAGTGGCAGGGCATCACTGTAACCATGACAACAAGTGAACACTACATCAGCTGCCTGCTTGAGGTCACATGATTGTGATCCGACTACAAATCCACCGCTGAGGACTTATCGGGACTTATCCGTCGGAAATGATACAAGGAACAACTGATTAAATTGTGGGGGCGTTTCTGAGTCCCATCAATTCCCGCCGTCCACTACATATTTAGGATTCAGTATCCGTACAAAACATACACATGCAAAACACACGCCAGTGCTCAGTGCAGTTCATTTTGTTTGTGGGTACATCCATATGAAATGGATACAGTCTATGGTGCCATTTTTTCTGGAATGAAGTTCTTCAAGATTTCTGCTGTCGGAAATGATATGACTCAGCAGCCTTGGAGGAGGACTGCGCTCTCTGTGGGTTTTTCTTGTTAATAATGGTTTAACAGTGAAATACTACAAAAACAAAGAAGAACAGCAACTGCAGGAGACAAGCTGATCAATCTCAGTTGAGTGTCTTAATTTAGTCACTCATATTTCTATTCAACATGTTCAGTAATAGTCACCATCATTAATGCAGAAGCCTACTTATGAATGACAGGTTCTCTGCTGGTAAAACATTACATTTAATGTATGCAGGTTCCAGATGTAGGTCAGCAGTCTTTCTTGATCGTCAATAATCAGCATCGGTATCAGCCCTGAGAAAACCCAAATCAGTCGATCCCTTCTAACTATCAGTGACAGATTCTCTGCTGTTAAAACATTACATTTAAAGCAGATCCACCTGAAAAAAACCAACATATCAGTGGATCCCTACTAATTATCAATGAAGGTTCTCTGCTATCACATGCTGTTAAAAGATTACATTTAATATAGAGTGGCCTGAAAAAAATCAACAGCAAATCAATCAATCCTTACAAACCTCTTGAAGGTGTCATCAGGGTCTCGTTGACAGCTCAGGGGCTCCAGAGCGGAGGCCACAGACGGGGAGTTGAGGATGTCTTGGTACCCAGGAGAGAGAACCGGTGAGGCCCTCAGCTGCTCCACCAGCCCCAGGACGAACCTCCACAGCACCAGGCTCCTCTGGTCCTCTCTTTGGCAGAAGTGGGAGGCCAGGCAGCGCTGCGCCAACCCGACCGCCCGGCCTACCTTGGAGGTGGGCCACACCACCTCGGTGCACAGGGCGGTCTTCCCGGCTCCAGGACCCCCGGTCACCAGCAGCCCCGGCGCCTGGCCCGGCAGGGACCGGGCGTCCAGGCAGCGCTGCAGCTTCTCCAGGGCCCATTCCCGGCAGTAGAACCTCCGGCCCTGGAGCAAGCTGGAGCTGCTGCTGCCGAATCTACTCATCTGATCCTGGGGGTCTGACATCCAGGAGACGACTCTCACCTTCCATACTCCTCCAGGTGGGTTCACTTCTTTTGGTTTGCTCCAGGCTGCGGTCGTCTCTTTCCTCAACCTGACAGTTCCTGAAAGTGTTGCATCAGGGAATTGTTACAGCTGCTATCCTCCTCCTGTGTTTCTGGACATGTGGGGAGGGAAAAGAAGAAGTCAGGTGGAGGTCTTCATTTGTCTTCCTGATCTCCTTGGGTTTGAAGCTCCATGGTTACCAGCAGGCTTCTTCTTCTTCTTCAGAGGCTGGAATCAGAGAGAGAAGGAATTAGAATCTGACAGAATGTTTCCTCAGTGATTCAACCGCACCGTGTCTCACCCGTCCTCCTGATTCCCCTCTTCCCTCCTCTTTCACTTTCTGTCATGCTTCTCTGTTCGGCTTCGACCCACAAACTGCAGCATTAAATTCCCTTTTCCTTTCTCACACTGGCAGCTCCTTCCTTCACGCCTCTCTTTCTCTCACTGGCTCTCAGTCTGACATGCTCTCCGGTTTATCTTGTTTTTTTCCCTTTTTTTTCCTTTCCTTGTCTCCACCCACCGCCGGTGTTTGTCGGCATGTCGAGACATGAACCGGAGAGCAGGAGGAGGACTGGAAAGAGAGTCCAGCTGACAGGTGGGAGTGTTTACCTGAGGTCAGGGTTCATTGGCAGGGCAGAGAGGAGCTCATTTATTCATGCAGACTGCTTCAGCTGGTCAAGTTCAGTCATTAAAAACCTTTGTTAGCGTTCTGAGGCGCTGCTGTCAACAAAACATGACCTTTAATTTTACTGACCTACTTTGAATCATTTATCAACCAAAGATTCTGTCTGAGTTCGCAGCTGATTTTGTTTATTTATGTCATTATAAAGGTGATATTTTTAAGATTTTGACTCTTTGTTGGAATAAAAAAAACTTTGTATCAATATGTATTTTAATATTTTTGACTTTATTCACAATAGTCTGACACTCTTTTTATAGCGACATGTAGTTAATACACTGGAGTTTCTGACTGTTGGAATAAGAAAACATTCCTATTTTTCTACATTTATTGTAGTTTAAGTGACTATCAAGTGTTTAATCACTTAAAAATAATAATTAGCTGCAATAATAGTTAAGGCAAATGAAGCTTATGTGCTTTTCTTTTTCTTTTTGCCCACCAGTGTGATTTTAAAATGATGAAAATTTAACATTATTTCTTTGCGTTTCTAATCAACTAGATACAAAGATGATTATTTTTACTTTTTCCTTAATATGTCAATGAATATAAATGATGATTTTTGCAATTTTCACACAATTTTCTGTCTTACTACTTTTAGAAAAGTATCATCAACTTGAAATACATTTAAAGAAAAACGCAGCTGAACCATGAATCAGAGGTAAACTGATCTGATTTGAGGAACTCTTTTGGAGGAACTCAGTTGCCCTACCTGTTGCACTCGTGTTTGCGGCTGTGTTTCTAAAAACCCCATAGATTTAAACATGTTCCTGGTTTAAAGTTCAAGACTGACAAGAACCAGGATTGTGCAGCTGGAGAGATTTTGGTGAATCAACCACCAAGTCTAGGTTTTGCTGTGCAGTTTTGCAACAGATTCTGACAGAACTTGAAGCCGTCGTGCTTCTTAGACACCAGCAGGTCTTCAGTCTTCTCTTATCTAATTACAGTATACTGGGGGAACTTTTACCCCTGAGAAAGTTCTTGGGAACTTAACCTTCCTTGCAATTTTTGATAGAAAAGTGTCTTTAAACTCTAGGAAGGCGCTGCCACTATTAGCAAATACTTTGCAAATTGCTTTGAAAAATTACAGTAATTATGCAGTTTTTGGTTTTAACAAGCCGTCACACCGCCATCCACATGTTTTCCCACTGTATAATCAGCTGGGAGGAATTTCCACCAACCGTCTGCCTTTTTTATGCACAACGGGCGCCTTTTAAAACTGAGAACTGGGGGTAGAAACAAAGAGGTTTAGCGGCCATTGTTCCCTTTCTGTTTCCATTTTGGTGCAGAATCCAACAGACTCATGAGGTCAAGTAGCAGTTTTACAAGCGCCATGTCTGCTCTCAGCAAAAACGACGACAGCAACGGACAGAATTAAGATGGTTGCTGCTTTGTTGTGTCGGCAAATGGCAAATTTTAACACTGTTGACGTGATATTTGAGAGGACAGCGACTTGAAAAGGACATCAGGAGGGAAGATGTTGTTTTCTTGTCTAGGTTTAACCAATTAGCATTTAGCCACATCTAGCAGTTGCGAGGAATTCCTACCATGCATCCACATTTCACGCACAACAGATGCCTTTCTAAGCCATGCGGCCTTTTCTGCTTTTCTGGTTCCATTGTGGCTGAAGGATCCAACAGACTCACGAGCTGAAGCGACAGGTTCCACCATGATATCAATTCTAAATGTACAAAAACATCAACAACAATGGATGGAACTGAGATGGTTGGTGCTTTTCTGTTTGTTTTCTTCATCTATAAGGCAAACTTTGACCTTGTTGATGGTGTTTTTGAGACAGTCAGAGGCTGCTACTTGAAGATGACATCAGGAGGGAAAATGCTGTTATATTGCCCAAGTTGAACCAATTAGCATTTAGCCACACGTAGCAGTTTCTCAGGGCCTCCTGCAGAGTTTTATACCCCATAAATGCGACTGAAAGAAGTCCAACAGGGGCAGTTCCTATAACTAGAAGTTGCACAATCAGCTCACTAGTTCCTGCAGTGGAAAACTGCTTAATGTGCATTTTTTTTAGTCGATGTCATTCCAAGTATATTTCATTTAGTCAGTTGTTTAGTGTGCACTCCACTAACCGTAACATACATAAAGAATAATGTGTCAGAGGACATGTTGGATGACACATGAATCCCTCGTTTATAACTGAGAAGAACTAACAACCACCTAAACTTCGCTGAGTTACTGACAGTTTTGTACTTTAAGAGCATTTTAGTGACAAAAACAGTGTATTATATAATGGAAAGGAAAAGCTGCACTAGTTTGTTCGACTTGCGGTAAAAAACCTTCGAAGAATCCAGACAAAGAATGTCAGAGGCTTCTGTGACAGCGTTAACATGGTGATGACAGAGCACACTGCTCCTCATTTCAAGTCAGTGACTAATCAAACATCAGCTCCATGAAAGCTGAATCTGACAGATCCTAACAGCGATTTAACACTCGACAGAACCGAGCACAAAAACCCTCAGTGCTGAGCAGATCAGCCTCAGTGTGACAGCCTGCTGACAGCGTTAATCAGAAAGCCAAGAAAGTGAAGAACTGCTAGCCGGCGTTTTCACCTGAGTAGCATCGCAAACCAAGAACAGCCTCCTACACATGGATGACACGTGTATGCTGTGTATGTATGTCAGTGTTCAAGCGGCCAAATACTAAAAAATCCACTCAGAAAATGACGGGATGTGCTGTTTTAGCAGGACGCTGCTGATGACAGTAACGAGCAGAGCTGGCACCGAGCTGTGAAGTTCTCAACATTCTTGTCGTTGCTTGTGGTATGTTCAAAGCCCTCCAAACCTGGCGTAGAGCCTGTACAGACGCTGGGGGAGAAACCAAAGCCTTCGCCGACATGCTGTCAATGCAGAAGTCAAATCAAGTCAGATCCCTGCCCCACCTTAACCTGGAACCCATACCAAGCGCTGCACACTGGCTCTGACAGCGAAAAACAACCTGTTCAGACGACTAAGAGCTGATGTATACCACTTATCATTTAGATCTAAGAAGGAACTATTTTCCAATACAATGATGTGTTGCTTGATGAAATGACCTTTACTTTAAATCTGCTGCTCTGGATGCTATACACTCAGCATAAATGTCAAGAATAAGTGCATATTCACCTCCATCTCTTACTGAGAAATAGCTTTGAAAAGTGTTTTTGACAATTATGTGTTCACAGCAAGGATGAGTTTGGAACTTTAAATGTAAAATGTCCTCACTTCATCTGATCAGACATTCATGTGCAATTTTGTAACAGATTTTTGAGTGAAAAGCTAGTTCAGTGAAGTCACACAGAACTTAACCAAAATCCTACTTTAGGTGGATGATTGTGCACATTTTGTCAAAATTCCCCTCTCAAGGTCTTTCTGACATATCTGATACATGAGGTGTGTTCCAGCCAAACAGACAGAGGCAACTGCCAGATCTGAAAAAATTTACCCTTGTGTCATCCTGCAGGTCAAAATTGACCCGTTTTAAAGTTTGAAAATATGGGTTGAAATATATTTTCACAGTGAAACTTGTGATGCCCACATTTTCAACATTTTTGGGAAATTTTTGAACATTTTTGGTGGAAAACAAAGATATGTTGAAAATGTTTCTTACAAACATTCAGATAAAAATCAACCAAAATCTAGTAAAATTTGCTGGATTTTGGTTGATTTTTTTGCGAATGTTCTTAAAGAAAATATTAGAAATTTTACTGATATATATGTAATCATTCTAGATATTTTTAGGATTTTTTTGAAGATATTTATTAATTTTTTTTAAATATTTGCAAGAATTTTCTTGGCAAATTTTGGGGAATTTAGAAAAAGAACTCATAAGGAATTATTGGAATTTTCTTCTTGGAGGTTTTGCAAATTTTCAGAAATCTGAGGATTTTTTTTGCTGAATTTTTGGATTTTTTTCAGACAAAGAAACAATGCTTTTTTGATCTCCATAAATGAGGACAACAGGAGGGTTTAGTCACAAGGAGCGGTTAGTCTGCTCTCTGTGATGTTAATGTGGATCACAGGTTCAGCAGACAAAGAAGGAGGGATGACCTTACTTTGCATAGACCACAGGATCTGACATTTTATCTTTAATTTACTCTGAAATAACTTGAAAACGGTGCAATTATCAGGTTCAAATCTGAAGACTCCAAAGCCTCCAATATGTCAAAATCCTAACAGCACCTCGGGCTGAAAACAGTTTTTCTTGGCAAAAAAGAGCCAGAAATTATACCATGGCTAAAACAACAGAAAAGCATTTCTTTTGAAATGAATTAGTTAGCATTTATGAGTGTCTTTCTACAAAAGACACGGCAGGATATGACTCATCTGAAAATATTAATCCTGAACTAAATTCTTCAGCCAGATATTCCTCAGAAAGCAAAATGGCAAAACATGAGAATTTAAATCCCCAATAGAAACACACTGAAATATACAATAATTATGAAACTTTACAGAAAATTTCTAAAGTAAACACAAACAAGACCAAAATTAATAAAATAAAAAGTAATACTGGCAATGATTCTCAAGTAAAGTAATATCACATATGAAATTTAATAAATATTAAAACTGAAATATTCCACAACATATCGAAATACTGCCCCTAATTAGAAAAACATACTGTTGAAATATTGCACATAGAACTGAAATACTGCATCAGAAATTGAAGTATTGCATATAATATTGAAATACTGCACATGAAATTGATGCACTGGGACTGAGATTGCACAAACTACTGACAAAAGTAGCATGATATTGAAATACTTCACATATGTAATTGAAATATTGCACCTAAGCTGAAATATTGCACATAATTTTAACATAATGCACATGAAATTAAATATTGCACTTAAATTGAAATATTGCACCTACATTGAAATAATGCATATAATACTGAAATACTGCATCTGAAACTAAAATACTGCACGACATTTAAATACTGCCCATTATATTGAAATTTTGCATCTGAAATTAACACCTAACATCTGAAATTTAAATATTGCACATTACATTGACGTGCTGTGAATGAAAATGAAATTTTGCACATAAAATTGATGCAATGAACATGATAATGAAAGTAATATTGCATAAAATACTGAGAAAAGTCATTTTGCAAATGATGCTGAAGACTGACATTAAATATTTGTCAAGTTTCAGACTTTAAAAAGATGTTTTTCACTACATAATATAGAAATGTACAGATATGATATGATGTTGTATATTTTCTTCATGAGACCTTTATATTATGGATCGTTCCAGAACTGGAGGACATTTGCACTTCAATGTTTTTGAATGATCAACCCTCTCTTTTCCAGTTTTCTGCTCCGTATGGATCAATAACAGGTATTGATTGGTGAATTTTTATTCCATGTTTTATTTGTTGTTTGCTAACCCTGCTCTACTCACAGTAACAGGGTTGCTAATCCATGCTAATGTGATCTTTTTCTCTGCAGTAGAAGCTAGATATTTAGCTAACTGTTACTGCTGACCAAGAGGACAAACTGACTGATGGAAAACAGTCAGAAGAATGAGTCTGATCCTGATAATATGGGGTACAGGGAGACATTCAATCAAGGCTGACAATGGGATGAAAACAAGGAAAATAGAAGAGAGGACATAGCTTTGCTCCACCCATTCTTTAGGAAAACTGTTGGATGATGGAAACGACAACAAGACAGAAAACGACAAAAACGAGGCACAGAATAACAGAAACAAGACACAAAATTCCAAAAATTAGATACAGAATGACAAAAATGACACCAAAAAGGACAAAAACAAGACACAAGACACAAAATGACAAAAACAAGGTACAAAATGAAAAAAATAAGGCACAAAAATGACAAAAACGAGACACAAAAGACAAAAATGAGACACAAAACAACAACAAAAGGACAAAAAAATGACAAAAACATCATCAACAGGTTGTGCTAACGTGTTGTGGTATACACGTTCCATGTATAATAATTATTATTTAAAATATTATGTTAAAAAATGTTTTATTAGAGGTTCAGTTTGGTCATCAGGAGGTGGGATAAGAGGAAAATGGCATTTTAGGGGGAACTCCAGACTTATTTGGTATTTTAAAAACTATTTTCAAACATTATTTTCTCCTAGTTTTTTAGATTTGGTCTGAGGACAAGAACATTTACACAACAACTGCATGTTTTAGGATATTTGATGTCAAATGTCCTCCAGTTCTGGAATGATCCGCACCTTTATTTTTAGCCTTATTGTACTTTTATAGCTCTCGTCCTTCCCCAACGAGAGATCAGTAAAGTTGATTCTATCTTATTTATCTTCCCAGAAACTCTCAGACCACCCAGTGTTTTTCTTCCTGTCTCACCTTTCCACCTCCATGCATCCAGACCTCCACTCTGCTTCTTCTCACCACTTCCAGCCTCCTGCAGCCTTTGTTCAGGTGAACATCTCAGCCAATCAGCTGCTCGTCTTCGGTCACATTAGCGGGATCTACAGGTGATCCTCTGCAGGCTGCAGCTCCAGCAGCCACAACCATTCCTCCCTCAGGGGAAACGGACGGTCATCTCCGCGATTAACGTGAGAAACTGACTCGAGTCCACGCCATCGGAAATAAACGAGCACGAACCGCTGCACGAACGCTCCTCCTCAAGTCCAAATAAAAACAGAAACACGCAGCATGTGAGTTAGAAATGCACGAAAGCTCGACCGTACCTGGAAGAATCGCTCCTCTCTCTGTCTCTGCTCTGATCGATTCTTTTTTTTTACCGACAACCCCCCACTTCCATCACGTGGAGCCGCTCCCACAATCCCTCATCATCACAGCCCTTCATCATCACAGCCCTTCATCATCATCACATTTAAGGTGAACTTCTGTCTGCTGCTCGTCCTCCACATCCACCGTCTGCTTTCTGTCTGATCCAACCTCTGCTGCCTCTGCACTCACAATTGAAGCAGAACAAAGAGGACTGAGAGAGTTGCAGGAACTGGAGTGGAGCTGGAGGATGTCAGACAATAACTAAGGAAAGACATGTCAAAGCACCTGCACGTGCTCTCAACATGAGCAAAGCCAGAAAATAAAGTCTAATTATGATCTGTCAAGTCAAAATGGTGGATTTTTAAGTTAATAAATCTCAAAATATCAATTTTCTTTCACTCATAATATTCAAATTTCATCCAAACATGTCACACTAGTTTGAATTTTTGACCTAGAATGCAGATTTTTATGTACTTTTTAGATAATTTTTATGTTGTAAGTCATTTGTTTTGATATTTTAAGCCAGAATTCTGAGATAAAACATCAAAATATCACCTCAAACTGTTACCTTTAGCAAAATGTTCAACTTTAAGTCTATTTATAGCAGAAAACAACAGAAAAATGCTAAATGACACGTTAAAACATCTGCTAATATACTCAAGATAACATGAGCAAAGCCAGAAAACCTACTTATTCTGATCTACAAGATCAGACAAGTCACAATTATGATATTTTTAGGATCTTTTTAGTCAACATGCTGGATTTTTAAGTGAATAAATCTCATGATATCAATATTCTTTCACTTATATATTCCAAATTTGCCCAAACATGTCACAGTATTTCTAATTTTTGACCAGGAATGCAGATTTTTATGTACATATTAAATTATTTTTATGCTGCAAGTCATTTGTTTTGTCATTTTAAGTAGGAATTCAAGGATAACGCATCAAAATATCATCTCTAGATGCTACTTTTTAGCAAAAACTCCAACTTTAAGTCACAATGATCAGGCTTTAAAATCTAACTCTGAGAGTAAGAAAACAAAATAAAGAGGTGTGTGTGCGTTACAGGATGCTCTGGACACGGTTTGTGTCACTCATTTTGACATTTCAAGTCAGGATTCTGAGAAAATAGAATAAACAAACATCAGAAAAAGTTGTTTTTAACAGAATCTCTGCCTTTAAATTCTGAGACATGAAGTCAAAATACTGACAGGAGGTTTTGGTTTTACAATATTTTTTTAAGCTTTAACTTAGACATAAGCCTCCATAAATGAGCGTTTTGATTTCCACACAGCACATTTTAAAACACAGTGTAAAATTCTAAACGGACAAAGAAATATAATTTGCATTGTGACACTGATTTGTTTACAGCTGTAGTTTTATGAGTGAAACGTGATTATAGGTTTTATTTTGGGTAAGCTGAAAGTCAATCTGTGAATGAGCCTCTAATTAAACAACATTAACATTAATTGGGTATTTAAACTTAAAGACTTTATGATGTTAAATCACCTGCAGACTAAAGAGGTATTAGAAGAAGGAAATCATGTCTGCTAACTGTGGAAGGAGCAATGAAAAGAGTTTTTTTTTGTTTTCCCACTAAACTCTTGGGTATGTCTAAATATTCCTTCATTATTCCACCTGTGAGGGAAGTTTCTGCTGCTTTTAGAACCGTCCCATCGTCACAATTCAACTCCCAGTGAAACGACAAATGACCTCTTCACCCCATTAGCTGATTCTTTACATTCTAACACACACCTCAGGACTAATAAACACCAGAAACAAGCCCTCTTCCTCTAATAAGGACTCGTAACTCCTGATGTCTTCTGTCCTGTTAGTCTACGTTGTATTATAGCTACAAAAAGCTCTTTACAACATTAGAAAAACATTTAATCATCTAAAATATAACTGTAAAGCTCAGGATCATCTCTGATTTATAATTTTCTCTCCTACTAAGTGCAGCTCTTAACCCTCGTGTCGTCCTTCGGGTCATAGTTGACCCGCTTTAAAGTTTGGAAATGTGGAAAGAAAATGGAAATGTGGGGAAAAAAAGACATATTTTCACCGTGAAATTTCTGATGTCCTCATTTTCAACATTTTTGGGAAATGTCCGAACATTTTTCAGTGGAAAAAAATAAATGTTTAAAATGTTTTTGAAAGAGCATTTACAAAAAAAATCAACCAAAATCCAGCAAATTTCACTGGATTTTGGTTGATTTTTTTGTGAATGTTCTTAAAGAAAATATTACAAATTTTACCGGTTTATATGTAATCACTTTAGATATTTTTCGGATTTTTTGGGAAGATTTTTACTCATTTTTTGAAAATATTTATAAGAATTTTCTTGCCAAATTTTAGGGGATTTATTATTTAGGGGAATTATTAGAATTTTCTTCTTGAAGGTTTTGCAAATTTTCAGAAATTCTGGGATTTTTTTTTGCAGAATTTTTGGATTTTTCTCAGACAAAGGAACAATATTTTTTGGGTGCTCATAAGTGAAGACAGCAGGAGGGTTAAATGGCATTTTTAAATTAAAAAGCTGTCTTTTATTTTGGTATTTCTGATGTGTGAAGGTCAATAACAGAGCCGCAGAGCCCTCTACTGGAGGTCTGAGGTAATGACATTTTTCTGTTTGGAGAACTCTGCTGACAGAAGCACAGAACACTGGACTGATCAGGATGTGATGCTGAGATAAAGTCAGGCTAATTAGCATTACTGACCATCATACTGGAGAAAACTGTGCTTTAATTCACGTTTAAAACTCTTTCTTTACCTCCACCGCTTTGAATCACATCACATGATCTTCATCAGCAGAGCTCCTGCAGCTTTTAAACCAAAATGAAGTTCTGAACTTAAACAAATTCAAACGGATCAGTTTCATAGGAAGTCTGGAGGAGCGTTTCTGAGCTTGTGAACAAACAGCTGAACACCCGTCATCCAGGCAGCTCTGTTCAAACACCTGTCCGGGACTTCCTGCTGGCTTTCAGGCTTTCTGTTACCTGTTGTGTTGCTCTGACTCACACATCAACACAAAACAGATTTTTCTCCGTTTCATTCCTGCTCTGATCCTTTATTATTCTGCCGAATAATTTAGACTTTATTTAGCCCAGTGTTGTCTCCAGAATTTGAAGTATCTTTTTAAATTGCAGCACAATTACGCTGGCACAAAACAAAGAGGAGGAGGAAGAACAACGTCTCTTGTTCATTCTGTTCCACTGAAACGTCCTTGGCTTGAAACCAAAAGCAATCAGACGTAATCGTCCTCTTAAGAAAGATATCTAAATGCACAGACTTCATCTCAGAAATCAGAGCTCTTGAGCCTCTTTCGCCCAAACAGCCAGAGATGACCTTGGTCGCTCGCATCTTTTGTTGTTGTTGTTGACAGCGAAGAAGGGCAACGAGTTCCGTCAAGTTCACAAACCGAAAGATCATGAATCCACCAGAGAGCTGCACGGAGCAACACAATGATTCACTGATCAGGAGTCAGAAAAAGAGATTCTGATTATTATTGCCGGTATATCAGGGAGATATTTACAGGCTCAGAAGGTCAAAGGCTCAGAAGGTTTATAACTTCATATTTTGTCCTTTCTCATTTTTTTTTGCCTCTAAGTGCTTGATGATGATGGCTTTTAAAAGTTCTTAGAAATAAATTGTTTACTTTTTATATATATATGTACTAAAAAAGACCCAACTTATCTAACTTTTTTGTAACCTTTTTCTCCACAGTCTGTCTCTGGTTGTTGATTTGAAAACTCCGTGTATCGAGGTTACATATTTAGAATTTCTTCAATAAAATACCGGTTTAGCTGTAACTCTACACCGTGGCTTCGTCTAAAATGAGCTGATCCTCGTCGCCGCTTCCTGTTGGAACTGAGCAGCTGATCTATGACTCCTCAAACACTGCAGCACGACTCTGTATGAGCAGAGCAAACAAAACAGAAACACCACGGGGGAAATGTGAGAATCTGGCAGCAAGAGTCCTGGAAACATATGTGGAAGAAAAAATAAATAAAAGAAACAGGAAAAAAAGAAAAAAACATCTTTACAGCTATGAAAAGAAATGATAAAAACTGCACTTTAAAACTAAAGAAACAAATGAGTATCTGACAGAATTCTGCCAGAAAAATTTGCTAAGAAACAATACATTTAAAATTTTTAAAAAAAATCAGGATAATCTGTCAACTTTGATGTCAAGCAAATACATTAAAACAGTACTTTAAAAAAAACAGTGAAATAACATTGACTCTGGACCACAAATACAGCAAATAGCTGCTAGCTAGTGTAATTTAATTAAAAAATATATAAAATAAATACATAAAATAATGGCATATGATGAAAAATTACAAATTATAACCTGAAAAATACTTAAAATTAATTTAATTTGTTTTTTAAAAAATCCTTTGATAAATACAAGAAATATATAATAAAATTCCTCAACGACAAAAATGTTAGGAAAGTTATCATGAATTACCTGTAAAAAATAAAAAAGCTAAAAAAGGTAATATTGCTGTAATCTTACTGTCAGTCATTTTCTCCACAAGGAAATTCTTTGTAACTTCATGAAATCGGCTGCACAACAGCGAGTCGTGATAGATGCTATATTTATTATAGGTTTGTAATATAGCAGGTTTGGCTGCTCAGGTTTGTTTAAAAATGTCTGAATCTGTGTTTTCTGAGACAATAACTGCAGTTTTAAAGTGGAAATATTAAGTTTGGCTGCTTATTTCTGTCATAATGTTTATTTCAGCATGTAAACGCACCAGATGGGCACGTTAACAAGATAAAAAAGTTGATTTTCACCAGATAAAGACATTGATCCGGTGAGTTTTCCAGCACAGAGTTAAATACAAGCAGCCTGTGATACCTGCAGTCTTGAATAATTGAGGTAGTGTATGTAAATGCAGCTATTATGGGATTCTTTACATCTGTGACCACAGGAGGGCCTCATTCTCAGTCAAATATTTATGTAATACAGACAAAAAAAACTCCAGTAAGTTGATCATTAACTGTACAAATGACTGAGAAAACTCTAGCGTGAGCTGAAAAAGTTAGACGTCACTTTCTTTTTGTTCTTTTTTTTTTAAGTTTAAGTGTCAGAGCTGGAACATGCATCACCACAGAGCCTGGACAAACACTGCATTGTGTTTGTTTTATGTTGTGTACTTGTCAGTCTGTGGCTGTTTTTTTGTCTTCCTGCTCACAAATTAGTGGCTGGTGCTGCAAAAATAAACAACAAACCGGATTATTGATTAGAATAGTCGGTTAATGGCGATCTCCATGTGAAAACCTGAAGCTTTGTGTGGCAGATGATTTGTAGGCAGCTTTAAAACCCAGACTTTCTGTTTGTTGTCTTTAAACACCGTCTTCTGTCAGGGTTGAGTATCTGTGGAGGATGCTGCTCAAACTCTCTGTGCTGTTACTGACTGTTCCTGGGAACAGATTGCGCTCAGATTGATTTTCTCTACAGATAACAATCTTCCACAAAGCACAAGCTATGATCAGGGAAAGTGTGTGTTTGTGTAGCAGTACAGCTATTCCTCTGAGGAGTGAGATGAATAAATACAGTATGAGGCCGCTGGCTAGGAAGGAGATTCTTCTCTTGATCTGTTTTGGGATTCATTTATAGATTCATCTTTAATGCTAAAATGCAAACGTGTTACAGCTCAAAACTAACAGTTTTAAAATCTTGATGCAGTATTTCAATTATTTTGACCTTCTGAATAGTCGTGGGATCAGTTTACATATTTGTTCAACTACAGTAAAGAAAACAGTCATTAGCTCACACTGAAACACAACTAAGTAGGAAAATACTGGCGAAAATGTAAACAAATCCGTCTTATAGCACCGCGTGACATACAGCATTCAGCAGCTAGTTCTACTGAACCAGTTCCAACCGGCCCCTAATCAGCTTCAACATACGGTAACGGCGAAACGGTGTAAATCAAGAACGTCATAAACCGAGGACCACCTGTAGATGATGATAGGTACGGGTTGAAATGTAGATCCACTGGAAATTTTGACAGCTTCACCTTCCAGATCAGCTCCCTTTTAATCACAGTGGTCCTGTATTCCTACTAACCCTGCACCAGCCCATCTGACACTACTGCTGATTTTGGCAGAAAATCTTGCTGATAGGGTTTAGATTTTTTTTTAATCACATTATTATCTTCTCCATGGTCTCCTCTTTACAGTTTAATCTAAGTGGCAACTGTCAGTGAACTCTGAGCCCTTTAGTGCTCGTTCTAATGTTAAAATGGCACAGAGAAGCCAAAGAAACATTTAGAATCCTTTTTTATTTACTCTGGGGACTCTTTCAGAATGGGTGTAGACCTATTCAAATTAAAACTGAGACTTAGTATTTTAATGCAGTACTGATGATTTTATTCTAAATGTAATGATGAGATGCAGCATGGTGCTTAAGTAAGGGCAAAAAGATACTGACTATGCGTCAGATAAACCAGAAACCATCCGATTAAAATCAGAGAAATGTGCAGCGAATGAATGTTGGAATATTTTACCTGCAAATTTTAATGTGTTAATCCAGTTTTCACTCAAACTTCTGCATCACTGATTTGTTTTGTTCAACTTTTGGGTTTATGTTGTTCAAATTTTTTGCTCGATTCCAAAAGCAACAAAAAACAAACAGAAGCCTGAAACGTGACGATCCGCGTGTGCAAACGTGGACGTTGTTGATTGAAACTGTGCGTGTAGTGCCTTTGATGTGTAGTACGTGCACAACGTGACACGCCTGGTGGATTGTATTTCTCAGTCAGGGTTAAGGCCTTGCTCATAGCCACTGATGTGTGTTCAGACCTTTATGCAGAATTGTTGCTCAACAGAGGCTCGTTTTGTTTGTGTAGTTCTTTCTACATACTTTCTCTGCAGTATGTAACTACTGACAGCCACTGATGACAAACATTTTTACAGCTTTTCACTATAATATTATTAATTTCTTTGTACTTCTTAGATGTGAACACATATCGACCCCGCTGTTGCCATCCCAACATGGAGAAATGTGATGAGTTTCAGAATAAGTTTCTACTTTCCAGTGCAAGGAACCCCACATTTGAAATCGTTTTAGCAAAATCGACGGAAAGAAGTGACAATGAGGAAACGTTTGAAAGAAGGCTAAGCTTAAAAGAAAAGAATAATAAGAGAATACATCAGTCTGAGGGAGATGTTGAAGTTTCTACAATGCTAGCTGCACAATAAAACCTCCTCAGCTGTTCTGTAGCCATCCTCGAAAGGCCAAATTAACTTTTTAAGATAACCTCTCAGTCAAACAATTAATAATTACATGTGTCTGTCACAACAAAAAAATCTTTAGTTCTTTTATAGACTATTACAGACCTTGTGGAAATCTGCAGGACCAAAAATACACAAACAATAATGCTTATATTTGGTGAAATTTCACCTCAACTAGGCCCTTTTAGTAGCTGTCTACAAGTTTCTGGTTGTATGTTTGACTCTCCTCTTCACAGAATTGGTACACTTCAAGTAAATTTGCTGCCTTTTTGATACAGACTTGCTCAGTTCACAGATTCTCGTTGGGGTTTAAGTCAGGACTTTGGGGAGGCTAGAATGAACATCAATTCTAGCCTGATGTAGTCCATTTTTATTGACATTTTTGATGTGTTTGGGATCTTTGTCTAGTTGGAACACCAAAATCCAACCAACCAGGTCATTCTCCTTCTTCATTATTCCATTTACTTTGTGTAAAGCACCAGTTCCACATAGCATGATACTGCCACCTCCATGCTAAATGGTAGATATGGTGTTCTTGGGATGAAAAGCCTCATCTTCTGTCTTTCAAAAATATTTGGAGTTGTTGTGGCCAAAATTTTACATTTTTGTCTTTTCTGATGACAAACTTTCCTGCAGAAGGCCTTTAACTTCAGTTGATCCTTAAGGTTTTTGGAGCTTTTTTTTTTTTTTGCATGGCAGCCTCTAAGCTCATGACGATGTAAAACACACAGGTGGACACTGACGCCTGTGTGCCATCAGCTTATCATTCATGCAGATCTATTTTCTGGGGATTCTTGGTTGACTCTTGATCGTCCTGACCGGTTGTCTCTCAGCCGGAGGTGACAGTTTGTGTTTTCTTCCTGATCAAGGAAGCAACACATCTGTACCATGAACTTTACAAACACTTATTCTACAGGCAATTTTGGGATCTGTAGCTGCTTAAAATGGCCCCAGGTGAGTTTCCTGACTTGTTAAAGTCAATGATTTGGTTCCTCAAATCTTTACTCGCATGCTTAGGTTTTTAAATAGTCGTGTTGGTGGCTGTGTTTATTGACTGTATGAAATGGACCCCGTTTTATTTTCCTCAGAGGAGTCAGCAGCTGTAGTCAATCCAAATCACTCAC
The DNA here is from genome assembly GCF_021347895.1 of Acanthochromis polyacanthus. Classification (NCBI taxonomy): domain Eukaryota; kingdom Metazoa; phylum Chordata; class Actinopteri; family Pomacentridae; genus Acanthochromis; species Acanthochromis polyacanthus. The sequence goes on along the minus strand of NC_067126.1, from coordinate 35,501,878 downwards.
AAGAAGTAAAGCGTCATGCCACTTAGAAAACTGGCTTAACTCCACTTAATAATACAAGTTGTATGTATATTTTTGACTCAGCAGATTTTGATATATTTCTAATATTCCTGTATTAAATTTCTGAAATACGAAAATGCATAATTATTTTACGTAAATAAAGTATATTGTTCTTATAATCTTTTTGTACTCACTCTCAACAAACCCCAGACTTCTCGTTTTGCATTTTGCTTATTTTACAGGCTTAACTTTCACAAGAACGCATGTCAGTGCAACCCACACACATGCAAATTCTCCTGATGAGTAACCCACTGTTCTCTGTTAATGTCCTCCATCCATCCATCCTCTATACACCGCTTTATCCTCACTAGGGTTGCGGGGGGTGCTGGAACCTATCCCAGCTGACTCAGGCGAAGGCAGGGGACACCCTGGACAGGTCGCCAGTCTGTCGCATCTCTGTTAATGTTCACCTTTAAAACAACATTTTTTTTTCTAGAATTGTAAAGTGCAGGAGTCAACAGTTTGTATTTATTTTTGTGGGGCCACTGGGTTAGTCACCTCTCAGAGTTGAAGCAGGTCTGGGCTGCGGATCCAACAGACCTATGGAACGTTCTGGAATATATTTGTCTTTATTTAGATTAGACTAAAACAGCTCAAAAAGCGGCACAGTATCATGCAAAATAATAAAATAAACTAGTCTGGGTACTGCAGAGTGTATTCAAATGTTACGCTGTGTTTAAATGGGCGTTTCACCTCAATAAATGGTCGTATTTGTCAACAGCTAAAAAACAAAATCTGTCTTTGGTGCTGATAAATCTACGATGCTCTGATGTCTGTGATTGTTATCATCTGCCAACAACAGTGTTTGTGGAATATCTGACGCATCTCTACTGGTTTGAAAGTGACAAATATACAGTGTAGTCTGTAAACATTAACGCATAGTATCACTCACATACATGAATAATAATGGATTAGATTTATATAGCCACAGCTGCCCTGGGGCAGACTGATGGAAGCGTGGCTGCCAATCCGCGCATACGACCCCTCCGACCACCACCAACATTCACACACTGGAGGCAAGGCGGGTGAAGTGTTTTGCCCAAGGACACAACAGCACATGACTAGGCGAGAGCGGGAATCGAACTGCCGACCCTTTGATCACTGGACAACCCGCTCTACCTCCTGATCCACAGCCACCCCTGAGATACAGATCTATTGATTAGACTTCCCAGTGAAATGGGAGTGGTCTGAATTCTCTGAATCCCTGCTGGTCCGGGTCTCCGTTTCCTGGTAGCTGCTCTGAACACCGATGACTGGGGTGCAGCTCATACATCAAACATCGTGGGCGTCTTGAACCTGCTGCCACTCCTCCTCCTTTGGTACCCAACGTGACCAATCAAACCGGACTGATATATAAACGGATGTAGGAACAGCTGCTTCTGTACCTTTTGCCCAGCTGCGAAGCCCCCTGGACCAGAGGACGCCTCAGAATGAAGCTGCTCGCCCACATCCTGGGTCTCTGCCTGGCTCTGGCACTGACCGACGCGTAAGTAGTCCTTCATGCACCTACAGGGACAGACAAAACTTTAGCATTTATGTGTTTTTTTGTCACTTTCAGTCAGCTTGTAGTTTCTTTTCTGTTGGTTAAGACTTAAAATTTATTTCTGTTATGCTATCCATTACAGCAGATATCCTGTAACATCATGAACGCAAATCTGAAGTGCACATCTGTAAAGTTTGTATCATGCAACAGAATTATAGAAATGAGCACCGGCCTTATTCAAAGTTTCAGCGCTCTTTAGGTTAATTTTTAGACTTTACTTGGAGAAGCAAAAGTACATTAAATAATAATTCTAAAAAGACAACTGCATACTTTGGAAATTGCTGAATAGTAATGAAAACTTTAAATTAACTTGTTTTAAATCCACAAGACTTTAATAGAGATACAGATCAGGTTGGACCCAAAGTGCAAAAGGATTCAGAGGAGGTCTCAAGCATTTAGCATTTGATTTAATAGTGCAGCCTTAAAGCTATTTTGACTTGGGTTTCAATATTTTACACGGTATATTCTGAGTGCAAAGTCAAGCAAAAATACTGAACAGAGATTTTTGTGTCACACTTAGACAACAATAATTAGATTTTCTTATGATTTTCTTTTCATGAATTACATCTGAAATCCAAATTGTCTGGCAGCTTATGCTCTGCTAGCAGATGTGAAATATTGTGTTATTTTCTGTGTTCTGTTCCACCAGGGATCACCATGAACACCACGATCACCACGATCACCATGCACACCATGCAGGTGAGTTGTTGAATTGCTTTCATATGAACCATCATACACGCTATCACTTCTTGTCACCACTTTCTTTATGATTCCACATCACTGTGATATTCCACAGCTGACCTCGACCGCTGTGAGGGTATGGAGATGGATGCTGTTGCAGTGAATGAAGAGGGGATCCCGTACTTCTTCAAGTGTGAGTTCCTTCATGTAATTCATCAGATTCTTTATTTCAGCTCAGATTGATCGTTTACAAATCCCAGAACGGTTTAGGATACAAGAAGCCTAGCAGGGGTCTTAGATCCAAGGACTCAGGTCAGCTAGCCCAGGCCAGAGTCCAGACTAAACATGGAGAAGCAGCATTTAGCGGTTCTGCTGCAAACAAGTGGACCAAACTGCCAGTGGAGATTAAACGTTCCCCAGATGTAGACACTATTAAATCCAGGTTAAAAACATTTCTTTTCTAATGTGCCTATGCATGAAATCTGCATGGTATCTTAACTATCTGCACCCTCACTGTAATGCTCTTAATATAAAGCACTTTAAACTGTCTTGGACATGAAGGGTGCTATACAAATAAACTTGCCTTGCCTTTGGAGAAAATCGTACAAAGTTTCAGCATCACTGCAGAAGCAATGTGTCTTATTCTAGTTGAAGTCTCCTGTATTTCCTGTCAGGTGACCATCTGTTCAAGGGCTTCCACGGCAAAGCAGAGCTGTCCAATGAGACCTTCGCTGAGCTGGACGACCATCACCACCTGGGCCATGTGGATGCTGCCTTCCGCATGCATTACGAAGGCCAAGCCGACCACGACCACATGTTCTTCTTCCTGGTGAGCAAAGTTTAACCAGTCACAGCAGAGTTTGGCAACAGGCAAACACACAGGAAAGAAAGGCCAGAGGGGGTTGATAACACAATGCTGGCAGGAACACGGTAAGGGGCTGGTTTCTGCAGTATACTGGGAGGCTACTGAGAGAGAGTATGCATGGAAGACATGAAGAAATGCTGCTGGACTGGGGAGGGACTTCAAGCTCGAAAATAAGATTTAGAGATTTTCTTTCTTGCACTACCTCCTTTCGAGGAGACTCCAAGCTGTGTGAAAGTGGATCAGTTTGTCTTTTTAATGTGAGACTTGTGACTCTTTAATGCAGGACAACAAAGTGTTCAGCTACTACCAACACAAACTGGAGGAGGGATACCCCAAGGACATCTCCGAGGTCTTCCCTGGAATCCCCGACCACCTGGAGGCTGCTGTGGAGTGTCCCAAGCCAGAATGTGATGAAGACTCTGTGATCTTCTTCAAGGGTAAGTTTGTATTCTTATCAACCTCCCTGTGTGGAAACTAAATTATCATGCTTTGATAAGTCTACAGTTTCATTTATCAGACGCTTTTATGCAAAGCTAAGTACACCTGAGAGCAGCTCCAACACAAGCAAGAATCCAGTCAGGAGAAGACATCTTGGATAACTAGAATCACTAAGGAGGCTGGTCTTTAGATGACAAAACAATGGATCCTTTGCGAACAACTAGACTATTTTCTCATTCAGAATTAGATAGTCAAATGTGATACAGTCACTTTGAAGCAGGTTTAGATGCAACATGTTTGCATTTTGTTCTGAGGAGAGTTTCACTGTTCAGCCCCTATCAGACTGCATTCTGTTTCTACTGTACTAAAGCCTCCTTATCTCACCTGTATATTTTCATTGACGGTCAAGCGTGCCTTAACCCTAATGCATTTTGTGTTCGTAACAGTTTTGTTTTGTCTCTCAACACGTGTACAGTAAATTTAAAGTCAAATAATTAGAATGTGTGCTGGGTTTTGCTTTTTACTCAAAGACATTCCTGGATCTGCAGCAGCTAAAAAGTGTCCCTCAAAGATTATCCAACAAGGATGTGAGCATTTGAGGATAATGTTCCTTCCTGAAAGTCTACAGGAAAAGTATCTGAAGAATAACCTCAGAAAACGTAAATGTGTGATTTCTTTCCCCTGCAGGACACGAAATCTTTCACTACAACGTCAGAACCAAGGCTGTCGAGGAGAAAGAGTTCAAGTCCATGCCCAACTGCACTTCTGCTTTCCGCTTCATGGAGCACTATTACTGCTTCCACGGACACATGTTCTCCAAGTTTGACCCGAAGACCGGCGACGTGCATGGAAAATACCCCAAAGAGGCCCGCGACTACTTCATGAGGTGCTCCAAGTTCAGTAAGTTAATTTAGGCAATTTAAGCAGCCTTCACTTAAAATGGGTCAAATTTGAAGTGGTTAGTTTACCTACATGTCCACCCTTCACTCCTTCCACCACCTTCCTTTGCATAAAATGTGAAATGTTTTATTTGTATTCATCTTTGGAAAGCATTGTTCAAAGCAAATGTACTGACTTTCTTCTGGGCTTCCAATGCTCCCTTGCCTAGTCGCGCCAGACAACTCACGGCAACGAATGTAATTCTCTGCCAGGGTGGGTCTAGTTACCCTCGGTAAGTCTCGAGGTTGGATGCTCCTAAAACTGGCCGACGAATCACCATGAAGTGTAGAGTCAGAAGGCGGGCGTAACTAAGTGACGACAGAGGCTCGACGATTCTGACAGAAACAACCGGAAACAACTAGCCTAGCCGCGCTAGACAACCCACGGCAACGAATTTAATTCTCTGCCAGGGTCGACAACAAAAACGACAACAGTCGTTGAGCTCCATTAGCACCGACTCTGAATAATCTTTCTGTTAACATGTCTGTAATATACTTGAGCTTCACCCATTGACTGTATAAATAAAGCTTCACCGAACTACCACATCCTCTGATTTCCGGCTCTCTAGGAACTCCGTCAGCCTATTCGTTGCACTGATTGGTTGTATACCTACCCAATTGCTGCAGAGTGATTAGAAAGACAACCTTTTAGCCCGCCTCCCTCCCTGTCGAGCAGCCCTAGACCCTTGTGTCTTCAGAGCTGGGTCTAGCACGGCTAGGCTAAACGTTCCCAGTAACGGTGTGATTTGTTGTCAGTGCGATTGAAGCGACGACAAAATAACTCTGCCAGTCTTTACAGAGCAAACACAGAGCTGATGAATTTTTTCTTTAACAGGAACTTTGTGTTTGCTTCCCTTCAGGTGACAACAGCGACCACGTGGAGAGAGAACGCTGCAGCCGCGTTCACCTGGACGCCATCACGTCTGACAACGCCGGAAACATCTACGCCTTCAGAGGTGAGACGTGACTGCGGACTACGTTTGACTGAGTTAAATACTTCCAGCAGGTGGATCTCTGTGCATCTTGTTGTTTTTACATCCTTTTGTGTGCAGATTGAACAAATTCTATGTAATCAGGGCTGTTTGTAGCTTTTGGGGGGCAAAGTCTTGACATTAAATTCAAAACAAACATGCAAATTATAAAATATTGATCAATAAAATGCCTTATTTTCACAGTTATACGCAGCACCATGAAACCATTGCCTGGAGGACATAGGGGCAATGGATATCCAATGTGACAGTCCAGAAGTCTGTCAGTGTATATTTATATTGAATTAAATGTAATGAAATAATGAATTTATCTTGAATTTTTTAAAAAAAGGGGTTAGGGTTAGGTTAGGGTTATTTATTTATCATTTTTTACTCGAAACGGGACTATAATTTACAAAATGAACACTGAAGGACGAGTAATTTAGACTATGACATCATCAGGAAAATGTTTACCAAGGTAACAAATCCAGTTAGAATTAGGGTCTTTTTTTCTTCTTCATAGATTTCTATACAGTAAGGCTTCTTTTTGCAGCCAGTCTCACCCTGCTGGTCATTACAAAGAATGCAGGTTGAAGGCTCTTCTATGCTTGAGTTATTTTTAAGATCCAGAGGCTCCATCAGTTTTTATGTATACTCTTATCTCTTTAAGTATCTTTGTAGACCGCGTCTTCTGTTCTTAATTTCTCAGGCGGGTTTTATAGCAATTTTCTGACGCTGTTACCTTTCGCAGCATCTTGAAGTGCTTCTCTTGTTCTGCAGGCCACCACTTCCTCCGTAAAGACGAGGGCAACGACACACTGAAGGCCGACACCATCGAGAGCGCCTTCAAGGAGCTGCACAGTGAAGTGGACGCCGTTTTCTCCTATGATGATCATCTTTACATGATCAAGGTAACCGTTCACACATTCTGCTGCTGCTGACATCACTTCTTCCTCCAGGTTAAAGCTCAGGATTTACTTGTTTTTCACCACAGGATGAGCAGTTATACGTCTACAAAGTGGGAGAGCCCCACACCCACCTGGACGGTTACCCCAAACCTGTGAAAACGGAGCTGGGCATCGAGGGCCACATCGATGCTGCGTTTGTGTGTGAACATGGAGATGGTGCTCACATCGCTCACTTCATCAAAGGTACAAACACATCTATAACATTATGCAGGAGGTGACAGTTCATTAATCACCCCAAATAGTCCCTATTTGGGTTCTAAACCAGCTCTGACTTGCTTGAAACTTTTTATTATAAACTACGTGGAAAATGGTAAAATTTTAGACTCATATTGAGTACTGTCTGAAATGTAATTTAAAAAAAAACAACACAGAATACGTAGTAATTTTCTTTTTTACAAAGTATTCTGTGTTGTTCTGTACCATTCAACTTTCATATTCCAGTTTACCAATAATCAGAGACCATTTAATCTACTGGTTGAATATTGCAGAGTCAGAATCAATGACAAAGAAATAACTGAGAAAATTTGAGGCTTTTGTCTTTAAAAGTTGCTGAGATATTCTTGCTCAAACGTAGCATCAAAAAATGCTCGAAGTTGATTGACTGACATGTTATCCTAGAAAGTATTTAATACAAGAAGCTAAAATTCACAAATTACTTTATACATATCCATATTTATTTAGCTATGACTAAAACAGGGATGGAAAAACTGTTTGTCATTCTTCTTTTATCTGTTTAACTTCAGTTCAGTGACAGAGACATAAGTTCAATGAATTCACAAAGACCAGGTCAAGGCTTCACTTTTGGATAGAACCTTTTTCTTGAACTTTACACAGCTCATGCGTACCTCCAGAACCTCTTGACCTGTCTTCCTGTTGTCCTCCAGGTAATCACATCTATGACGTGGACATGAAGGCCAGCCCTCGTGTTCAAAAGAACGAACGTCCGATCTCCCTCTTCAAGAAGGTCGACACGGCCATGTGTGGTCCTGGAGGAGTGAAAGTGATCGTAGGAAACCACTTCTACCACTTCGACAACGTCATGCTGTTCGTGGCCTCCAGAGCTCTACCTGAGCAGCACCGAGTGTCTCTGGAGTTGTTCGGCTGTGACCACTGAGAGGCTTTCTAACAGGACTAAATACAACACAGCGAGACACGGAAAAACAACAGCACCGACCACATCCTGCAGGAGGCGCCACGCTACACCTCACCAAACAGACGGGGTTTCATGCTACTCGTTTCCTTTCTGTGTTCTTACCTCAACATGACCTTCTGCATGTTTTATTTCTTTTGGAGGGATTGTCACTTTCAGAATTAACCTCTGTGGTCCTCTATGCTAAGTACCAGCAAGTGTTCTACGTTTTTCTGTGACTGATTTTGTACAGTGTTGTTGTGAATAAAGAGGAGTGGCAACAAACGACATGTGGAGTCGACTTTGTAGGGAAAGACGGGGCAGTGAGGATATAAAGCAAATAAAAACAATATAGGGGCATGTGAACAAGGAAAAAAGAGAAAAAAACAGATTTTTACCAAAATGGGTTTTTAAAAAGATAACTGATCTGTCACATTAGGGCTCATAGGAGTCCCTATATTTATTTTAGATTCAAGTACTGGACAGATTTGACGTGAAATTGCAGATAATGATTTCACCTTTACTGAACATATACAGTTTAGTCTGGTACTGTCTCTAAAAAGTAAGAGTAAAAGTTTAAAGTTATATATTAAACGGGTTTCAGTTTGTCTCCAGAACTATGCACTAACACTGCCACATATTCTACAACTCCAGAGCCAATAGAAGGACATGTTCTATCTTTTCACCAGTAGAGGGCACCAGACTTCCACTTCAGTTACAGGTTAAGATGGTAAAACTTTCCTCTTTCTGCAACTCTGCTTTGTTTCCTGTAAAGAGATCAGCACAGTGCAGGTGTGATATCATCCTGTTCCTACGCTGAGAATCGGATCTGAGTTTAACCACAGGGAGCTTTGATGTTGGACTGAAATGTGGAGAAAGTCAAATCGTCTTCATGTGAACTCACACAGACCCACCGCAGCTGGCAGCAACACAACACAGAAACCTGTCGTTTTCTATCTGGTGGATAAATCCCAAGCAGCTAAAATATTCAGCACGTGTTCCTGCAAAATGCTAATAATTAAGCTTCTTAAAATCTTAAGTATCTGTCAGCAAATCCATCTTTCCAAACATGTTGGAATCCAAAACTCAAAACCTGACAGGATTTATTGAGCTCTGTTGAACTTCACATTCAGTTTTTTATTGAATGGTGACAATAAAACAACACATGATTTAAACATTTTTGCATATGTTTGGTGAACAGAGCTAAATATATTGGGATTTTACCACATCTGAACTTGACATGACTATTTTTTTGTCTCTTAAAGTTCCAGTTCAGTCAATCCTTAGCCTCTCAAGTCCTTATTTTCAAAGGTTAGGTCTGACTTAAGCGGAAGTCCTGAGTCTATCATGATCACATATGAAGCCATGTCTTTTCTTCAGACACATACGCTACTCAGAAATCACTTTTCAAAGCCTAACAAACATTTATGTCTGCAGTGAACTTTGGGGTTCTCCGTCCCGTCCTGACTGACCTGCTTTAAGGGTGCGGCTCTAAAATGAGGCAATGGGATGATGTCAGCTTCATGACTGGGGCTGAAGTCTCTGATAACAGCACGCTTCATCGGATCACACAATCCCTTACTTCACCCCACAGCCTGCTGCAATGACAATAGAGGCAGAAACACTGAGGCCCCTTCAGCATCCCTGATATGATGCCACAACCAACTACAGAGGCTGCCAGTCCAACAACACGCACACATCCAATGTGGGTAATGTGACTAAATGAGAGGGACTCAGGGATCAGCCTAAGATCTTCAGGAAGACCCTTCTGGTTGTTCCAAAGTCAAGTCAGGACCTCCACTTTGGAACGACCTGCCGGAGGAGATAAGACCTGCAGAGTCAGTAACTTCTGTTAAATCATCTCTGAAAACCCACTTTTAGAGACTTGCGTTTATGTGAGGTTTACTTTTAGCTTTATTTAGTTTTAGTGTTTTATTCTGTATTATGTCCTGTTTTTTGGATGTTCTCTCTGGTTTTATTTCACTTTCAGTTGCCTGATTCTTTGGTGTGATGCCGTCTTGCTATTTTTTTTTTTTTACTTTTAATTTTAAACCTCAATCTTGTTCTTTAATTTTCAAACTGTCTAGTGAAGTTGTTTGAGTTGCATGCTAATCTAGCTAATTATTCATTTAATTATTCTCATTTTTAGTATTTTATTTTAATTGACTGCTCTCCTATGGCTTGTTTGATTGTTTTTGCATGTTTTAACTGTCACAGCTCTTTGTGAACACTGTTCTTAAGGCTGCTATAGAAATAAAGTGATTATTATTGTGGTTCAAAAATGACATGCAGAAAGTGAGTCAACAAGCTATAAAAACAATTTTTAACTCAAAGTATTTCATGGATGAAATAAAAATTTCAGATGTCCTCATAAACATCCAGGTTTTATTCTACAAACCTGCCAAATGAAAGATTATTGAGCAGATAAAAGATTAATTTTAACTTAGTTACAAACATCATGTGTCTACTGATGAACCGTCCACATATAAACAGGAGCTCTGACCAGATCCATTAACCATCACAGAAGACTTTGTCATGGTGCCTCTTTGCTACCAAAACTCCCACAGTGCTCTCTGCTTGCCAACCATGGACTGCTCATAGTCTTAAGGTTGGGCTATGCTTTCCGCATGAACGAAAAACGCAGAAATGAGACTATTGGAAATCTGCTCCAAAGACCGTATAGCTTCAGACTCCATGCAGTGTCTGCTCCCAAACTACAGGGGGCAGTGTATCGCAAACACATATCTACTGCGGTACTAAACTAGAGTAGAAGAAGTTTGCCATTGCTTACACCACATACAACATGGCATTTTACCCAATAATTGCAATTTTTAGCACTTCGTTTTATGGACATTTCCCACTTGAGATGGACTGTGTGAGGAGGCGTGGGCGATAAAATGAGGTAATTCATCCACACACAGACGCACGGACCTCGCAGGCGCTACAAGCATAAAACAAGCTGAAGTGCACACCTGCTCAGGTCACTACAGTGTTAAACAGCAAGAGGATCCACCTGGTGGCCGAACCAGGTACTACATCTGATGTTTAATATCTGTTCTGCCATACATGTCCTCGTCTTCTGCATTAGCGGCCAATATATTTTCAATCAATAAATCATTCATGGCAATTCATCCATTATTCATGAACATGCCTGGTTAGGAGCAAAGCTGAGGACAATCTGATTCTTTACGGAATCATGTTCGTCCACCTCAGGATGCTTGTGTTGCGATCTTTATCGTAGATTACCTCTGACAGTTCTATATTTTGACCATCCTGTTTGGTCAAAGTGTGAATCCTAAAGTAAAAATAGAGTTAGTCTCACTGTTAGATTCATGCCCTGACCACTGGTTTAGTGGAAAACTGCCTCTGGTTATTCTGTGTAAACAATAATACAACAATATTATACAGATAGTCAGCATTGCAGTTCTTGAAAGTAGTCAGATTCTGCTCTGAAGCCTCAGATCTGCTCCAACAATCATCAGCAACCTTCTTAACCTTCAGTCTGATGCATATCTGATGTTTTCTGCAATAAGATACACACAAATACACAACTATCTGCACTTCCTGTTTGCTCCTCTGCAGGAAGGACAAACAGCCGTTGGGTTGTGTGGTTGTGGGTATGTACAGTGTGAATGTGTGTGTGTGTATGTGTGTGTGTGTGTATGCATATCTGAGTTATCTCCTTGCTGTTTGTGATGCTGCTTAATTAACTGGACTGGGAGGGTTGACGGACATCTGCTCTCAGCCTGCCGTTTAGGGGAGCTTGACCCCACAAAGTGTGTGTGTGTGTGTGTGTGTGTGTGTGTGTGTGTGTGTGTGTGTGTGTGTGTGTGTGTGTGGAACAAGCAGGTATGGACATTGGCCAAGACTGTGCCAGATAAACGTTGGGTCTCAGGACCAGATGGTGCCAGCTAGCGTCCCCTCTGTAGACTGGTGACCGCTAAAAACACTCCCTCAGATGTAACCCCGGTGCCCTGCATCAAACTGTCAGAGCGAGCAGCGGACCAGCCTGGTAAAGACACACACTAAACACACACACACATGCCTACACAACAACATGATGTGGATGAAGCTCACGGTCCCTGAAGTATTTCACCCCACATGTAGTTTGGCAGTTGTAGTAGTAAGACTCCATGAAGAAACAACAAAACTTCCATCAGATTCTACATTTATGACCGAAATTTACCAAAATAAAGTTTCCCATCAGGCTGGTAATGCTCCCTCAGCACTGGATTACATTACCTACAAATTATAATCATTTTCAATATAAGAAAGTGCAAAAAAAAGCTGTAAAATAGTTTAATTTCTTGTAATGTTCCTGTGAAGTTAAAAACTTTTAATGTCTACATTTAGAGGCTGTTCTCGGGAATACAGGATGTTTTCAAACCAACATTCAGAAAACGTTCTCCAGATGTTTTCAAGGGGAATTTTTTATGAGGCGTTTTTGTGAAGTGATAAACTACCAAAGGTGGAATATTCAGTGAAGATGAAGTTGAGGAACGCATTCCAGAACGTTCCTCTGTAAAACATTCTTTCAATGTTCCATGATAACAAAGAAAGAACATTTTCAAACCAACATCTGGATGTTTTTGAAGCCTGTGCTGACAGAATGTTTTTATACAGAGCATGTTTAGAGCATTATTATAATGTGATATATCAAAGAAAGAGCATTTGGCCTTTATGTTGAAGGAACACGTTTTCACAAAGATGCTCTCAGTGCAACATTCAAAGAGCATCTTCAAGACGTTATGAAGACATTCTTTACCAGACGTTCCTGTACAACTATATATCAACACATGTGGAACGTTCTGGCTGCAGCGTTCTGAGGCTGTTGTTCAGAAGAACTGCCGAGTCCATCATTCCAAAGACAAAAAGCTTTCAGGCAGACACATCTACATAAAACAAACAAAAAAAAAGGTAATAAATGACGACCTAAGAGCCCATGATGGATTTTACTTTCACAAAGTCCAAACCCACCTCCTTCCTCAATTTCTCTGCTCATCTTCTTAACCTTTTGATGCACAACACAGGTCAAAAGGGACCCATATTCAATGGAAAATGACCCATGTTGTGCATCAGATCTTCCTGCATCCCTTTCCTCCCTTCTCTAAACTTTTCTGTCTGTCTCTATCTGCTTCTATCTCTTTGCTCTGCTGCTGTTTGTCTTGCCATTTCCCCTCCTCCCTCTCCTTCCCCTCCTCCTCCCCCTCCTTCCCTAAACTTGCCACCACCTCCACATCCCATCCTCTCACTTCTCTCCTGCATGTCTAACCTTCCTCCTCCTCCTCCTCCTCTGCAGTGTCTTGTGGATTGGGTAGTGCAGAGCTGTCAGTCCCTGGCTGGGCCTGCCAAGCTGCCCGTCCTGGTCAGAGGGGAGGCCGGGGCAAATGGTCGGGGCGTCGTTGTGGGTCCGGCCGACCTCCCACCACTGAGCGGCGGACCCCCTCAACAGATTGAGCCTCCAGCTGGCCGGCACGGGGCCCGCCTCGGCCCCATGCTGAGGGCACACATGCCGCAAAGCGCAAATTCCCACTTGCACACCAACATGCACACATACACTAACATGTGCATGTATGAGACACATGCTCGCCTGAACACGGACACAACACGCCGTCTCCTGGATGTCATGGTTCCATAGCAGCAGATATCTAACGAAGGAAACCTAAGAGTACTGTCAAACCTGCAGCAGTAATGTGTGGAAATGCATCAGATTGCTTTCCTAGGATGTGGTACAACCTACAGAAACACTGTGGTCCCCTTTAAGACAGAAAAAGTGTTTATTGTGAATTTTATGTATAAGAAATCAGTTTATTATATACCATTTTAAAAACGAAACTGTTATAATTTAATCTTCCTCCACCTTAACCCTCCTGCTGTCTTCATTTACGGGCACCAAAAAATATTGTTCCCTTATCTGAAAAAAATTCAGCAAAAAAAATCACCAAATTTCAGAAAATTTACAAAACCTTCAGGAAGAAAATTCCAATAATTCCTTAAAAGTTTACCTTTAAAAATATTATTTAAAAAAATACATTTAGCAACAAAATTCTTGTAAATCTTTTCAAAAAAATGAGTAAAATCTTCCCAAAAAAATCCTAAAAATATCTAAAGCGATTCTATATATATCAGTAAAACTTCTATTTTCTTTTAGAACATTCACAAAAAATGTTCTAAATGATTTTTTTTGTGAATGTTCTTAAAGAAACATTTTTAACATTTCTTTTTTCCACCAAAGAATGTTCAAAGATTTCCCAAAAATGTTGAAAATGTGGACATCAGAAGTTTCACTGTGAAAATAAATATGCATTTTTCCACATTTTCAAACTTTAAAACGGGTCAATTTTGACCTGCAGGACGACACGAGGGTTAATCCTGCTCCTGGAAGGTCAATATTCTCCTAGAAAGCAGTGAAAATGATTGTGTGTTTACATTCTGTTAGTGTAGCGTTGTGGTTACGTTGTGTTACTGTAGCGTTGTGTTTACGATGTGTTGCTGTTGTGTTTAGGTTGTGTTAATGTTGTGTTTAGGTTGTTTTACTGTAGCGTTGTGTTTAGGTTGTGTTGCTGTAGCGTTGTGTTTATGTTGTGTTGCTGTAGCGTTGTGTTGCTGTAGCATTGTGTTTACATTGTGTTACTGTAGCGTTGTGTTTACGTTGTGTTGTTTTAACATTGTGTCGCTGTTGTGTTTATGTTGTGTTGCTGTAGCATTGTGTTTACATTGTGTTACTGTAGCGTTGTTTACGTTGTGTTACTGTAGCGTTGTGTTTATGTTGTGTTGCTGTTGTGTTTAGGTTGTGTTACTGTAGCGTTGTTTACGTTGTGTTACTGTAGCGTTGTGTTTACATTGTGTTACTGTAGCGTTGTGTTTACATTGTGTTACTGTAGCGTTGTGTTTACATTGTGTTACTGTAGCGTTGTGTTTACATTGTGTTACTGTAGCGTTGTGTTTACATTGTGTTGCTGTAGTGTTGTGTTTACATTGTGTTGCTGTAGCGTTGTGTTTACATTGTGTTACTGTAGTGTTGTGTTTACATTGTGTTACTGTAGTGTTGTATTTACATTGTGTTGCTGTAGTGTTGTGTTTACACTGTTGCTGTAGTGTTGTGCTTACATTGTGTTGCTGTAGCATTGTATTTACATTGTGTTACTCTAGCGTTGTGTTTACATTGTGTTACTGTAGCGTTGTGTTTACATTGTGTTACTGTAGCGTTGTGTTTACATTGTGTTACTGTAGCGTTGTGTTTACATTGTGTTACTGTAGCGCTGTGTTTACATTGTGTTACTGTAGCGCTGTGTTTACATTGTGTTACTGTAGCGTTGTGTTTACATTGTGTTGCTGTAGCGTTGTGTTTACATTGTGTTACTCTAGCGTTGTGTTTACATTGTGTTACTGTAGCGTTGTTTACATTGTGTTACTGTAGCGTTGTGTTTACATTGTGTTACTGTAGTGTTGTGTTTACATTGTGTTGCTGTAGTGTTGTATTTACATTGTGTTGCTGTAGTGTTGTGTTTACATTGTGTTACTGCAGCGTTGTGTTTATGTTGTGTTGTAGCGTTGTGTTTACATTGTGTTACTCTAGCGTTGTGTTTACATTGTGTTACTCTAGCGTTGTGTTTACGTTGTGTTACTGTAGCGTTGTGTTTACATTGTGTTACTCTAGCGTTGTGTTTACGTTGTGTTGCTGTAGCGTTGTGTTTACATTGTGTTACTGTAGCGTTGTGTTTACATTGTGTTGCTGTAGTGTTGTATTTACATTGTGTTGCTGTAGTGTTGTGTTTACATTGTGTTACTGCAGCGTTGTGTTTATGTTGTGTTGTAGCGTTGTGTTTACATTGTGTTACTCTAGCGTTGTGTTTACATTGTGTTACTCTAGCGTTGTGTTTACGTTGTGTTACTGTAGCGTTGTGTTTACATTGTGTTACTGTAGCGTTGTGTTTACATTGTGTTACTGTAGCGTTGTGTTTACATTGTGTTGCTGTAGTGTTGTATTTACATTGTGTTGCTGTAGTGTTGTGTTTACATTGTGTTACTGCAGCGTTGTGTTTATGTTGTGTTGTAGCGTTGTGTTTACATTGTGTTACTCTAGCGTTGTGTTTACATTGTGTTACTCTAGCGTTGTGTTTACGTTGTGTTACTGTAGCGTTGTGTTTACATTGTGTTACTGTAGCGTTGTGTTTACATTGTGTTACTGTAGCGTTGTGTTTACATTGTGTTGCTGTAGTGTTGTGTTTACATTGTGTTACTCTAGCGTTGTGTTTACGTTGTGTTACTCTAGCGTTGTGTTTACATTGTGTTACTGTAGCGTTGTGTTTACATTGTGTTACTCTAGCGTTGTGTTTACATTGTGTTACTGTAGCGTTGTGTTTACATTGTGTTACTCTAGCGTTGTGTTTACATTGTGTTACTGTAGCGTTGTGTTTACATTGTGTTGCTGTAGCGTTGTGTTTACATTGTGTTACTGTAGCGTTGTGTTTACATTGTGTTGCTGTAGCGTTGTGTTTACATTGTGTTGTGTCATATCGTAGCTCATTAGGCAGCTACTGTATCCATCCTGCAGTTAATTCCCAGTTTGCCCTTGTTGAGTTGACTGCCTTTCTCTCTCTCCCTCAGCCAGGTAAAACTCCCACCCCGTCTTTATTAGCTACACTTGCAGAGGGAGGCTTCCTGCCTGCTGAGGTCCTCGGGGCCCCCAGACACCAGTCAGAGGCCTCCAGGGGCCACAGGAGCCAGGCTGCACACTGTCGGTCTGCAGTCTGTTCTCCAGTTGTGACAGCGAACACATCCTTATGATGACAATTAGTGGCTGTTAGAGAGCACAGATGAGCAGGGGAGGCAGGAGGGGGGAGGAGGAAGAGAGAGGGAAAAGATGGAAGGGGGAGAGGG
Source organism: Acanthochromis polyacanthus (assembly GCF_021347895.1). Classification (NCBI taxonomy): domain Eukaryota; kingdom Metazoa; phylum Chordata; class Actinopteri; family Pomacentridae; genus Acanthochromis; species Acanthochromis polyacanthus. The sequence goes on along the minus strand of NC_067126.1, from coordinate 35,485,408 downwards.
AGGGGCAGGTGGTGCAAAAAAGGAGGACACAATTAACAAACATGGGAAAAATACTCACTAATGAGGACGGGCAAAGCTCAGGGGACCTGGTGAGATGGAGGGGTGAGAGAGGGGAGAGTATGACTTTAACTCTACATCAAGGGAGGAAGAGGGGTGAGGAAGAGGAGGGGGTGGGGGGTGCAGAGCAGGAGTTAATTTGTGACAACACGCATGTTAGTTTGAAAGAAAGGACACGGTCTGCTTCAGGAGCCTCTGCAGGTATCAGCTATCAAAGCAGTGAAGATGAAGTTCTGAATGTTTCTGTAGAGTTCTCTGAACACTGTGCGATTTTAACAGTCTGATGAGTTCACAGCTTTCTACACTGTACCACATGAATCTAATAATCTAGCCAAACATGAACGGAGCCCTCGCCCTGCTGACATTTATGCGTTTGGAGAAAAATCCCCCAAAAACGAGGAGAACATGGATGGTCGTGGCTTGGAAAGAGAGGCCAGTTCGGGATGCGAGTTTTGCAAAGGAAGCTTGAAGTAAGTTCTTGTTAGCATCTACTAGCATTTTATGTTAGCATTTACTGCAATGGTCTGTTCTTTTCCAACAAAACGCACTTCTCCTTTGTTTAAATCCTTGTTTTGATGCATTTTCTCGCCGCAAATGATCCATTTGGGTTTATCTCCAGTGTTCGTGCTGATCAGTACGTCATTTCATCCTGCATTTCTATTGCTATAAACTATATCATCCCAGTGTGTTATCTGACATCTCCTGAGGTCTTGGTTCCTGACAGTGAAGAATCAAACAAGTACAACAACGCATGATATAGCAGGCCAGCTATCATTAGTTTTTAGCACAGCACCAAGAAGATTACCCTCTTCTTCGACCATTCCCTCTTTCTCCTCGTCTTCTTAGTGTTTTCTGTGATTGTCCTCTGTGATCTCCTGCCATGAGTCTCAAACTGAGAATACCAAGAAATCTTGCTCTTAAAGCCAACTGGACGTTTCTTATAGGTGATCAGAACAGGTCTTCACATTACAAAATGTGTAAAAAGACATTCTAGGTGTGAATTAAGCCCAATAGAGGCACAGTTTTTTCTATACAGTCAAGTGTGTCATGAAAGTCAATCAAAAGCTGCTTTTTAAAAAGGTAAAAATGTTGCTAAAAGTATCTGGTTCTGCTGTCCAGATAACATAACACCAGCACTGGCCATGCAAATATTCATTTTATCCACACTCAGTAATGTCAGGGATCTTCTAGCTGCAAGGCGACAGTGCTAACCACAACTCCACTGTGCAGCCCAAGTTTAAAATCCCTAAAACCTAAAGTTTTCTGAAGTCCAGTGACGCCTTCCCTCTTCTCACATGATCCACATGGAGTCTGTATATGAAGTGTGCATCATCATGCTCTGTGTCCATTGTCTCCCAGCCAACAGTGCAAGGGTTAATGACTGGATAACCCACAGAGATATGAAGCTAAAACAGCAATAACAAAACAACAAGCACCCACAAAGGCCTCCGTCCTAAAAAGAGAGAAAAAAACCAAGCTGTGACAATGATGCCATCCAGGGAGCACAGGCCGTCCATTGTTGAGGCTGACACGCCGTATTGTTCCTGGCAGACTACATTGCCTCATAGCAGCTGGGATGTGCTGGCAGGGAAACAGTCCTGACTGTCATCAGCTGGGGGAGATACAGTGTGATGCAAGCAGCATTACATCACATGTGATCCTGCGGGCCGCCGCTGCACCGCTCAGCTCTGTTCATGACCTCCAACGGGCTGAAGAGAGTCCACGGGTTCATCTGAGGACTGAAAATACTAATATATAAATATATATGAATATGAAGGTGATCCTCCTTCATTATTCCATTTATTTTGTGGAAAGCTCCGGTTCCACAGAGCATGATGCTGCCACCTCCATGCCTGGTGGTAGGTTTGGTGTTCTTGAGGTTAAAAAATGTCCAAGACCTTCCTAAGACAACCTGAAACCAGTCCTCAAAAAGTCTTAAACCAGGACCAAAATCAAACTTGAACTACTAAAAAAGTCCAAGACATTGTAAAACCAGTCCTTAAAAGGTCTAAAACCAGGACCAAAATCAAACCTAAACCAGTCCAAAAAAATTGCTCAGAACCAGTCAGAATACAGTCTGAAACCAGTCCTAAAAAAGTCAAAAACCAGCACAAAGCCAGGGCCAAACCAAACCAAATCTACTGCCCCTATCACTCTGGAACAGAGTAAATCTGGACTCATCAGACCACATGACCTTCTGCCATTGAGTTCTCTTCACATTGCACATTGTGGGAATGTTCTTACTTTCACTATTAAACAGCCGTGAGTTCTGCTGTTGACTTCCCATGATCATCTAAGAGTTTGTTCCTGGATGTTGATGGCTCTCCACTATCTTTCAGGTGATGTGTTGAACGGTTCTTGACCTGATTTTAGTAGTTTCAGAAACCTCTATAGTTGTTTTCTTTGCTTGATGCAGGCCAGTAATTTGACCCTTCTGCATCAGATGAACATCCTTTCCATGACCACAGGATAAGTCTTCCAACATGGTTGTTAAAGAAATGAGAAGCTCCTCACTGCATCAGCTAGAGTTAAAGAAGTTGTCATCACTGCAGTAATTATCCAATGAAGACACTGACCTATTTGCTGAGTTAAATCCAGGTGGAGACTTTTTTTTTTTGGACAGACAGTGTACACTGATCTGTGAGATGCAATGCACATGCAAATGATAAAATGAGGCATAATGTTGTTGAAATTGAATTTATTTTTCTTAAGAAATTTCAGTTTGCTCATAATGTTTAGCAAAAGGATAGTTCAATAAATGTGAAAATTTTTAGAATGTACTTTTTTCTCTAAAACAAAAGAAAACATTTGGAGTTGTGCTTATTTATTTATAGGTTACTATGCAGTGAATTTACAGTCCACTTGAGATCAAACTGGGCTACATGTGGCCCTGAACTAAGATGAGTTAGACACCCCTGATACAGAGCATGGTACAGTCCAAACAGGAAGGAAGGACGGAAGGACGGAAGGAAGGAAGGAAGGAAGGAAGGAAGGAAGGAAGGACGGACAGATACTTTTTTAATCCTGAGGGAAATTCAAGATGTTGCTTGTTGAAGAACTGGGAGGCTGAGGAGAAAGTATAAATATGAAAGCTTGATATTAAGACTATGATTTTGAAATAATAATATTCCGCATTACCAAAGTAATCAAAAACAGCAAAAAAAAAAGAAAAAAAAGAGGAAAACAGTTGATCGAATCAAGCGACTCCATGACAGAAGAGTCACACGTGGGTGTATCCGTGTCTAAAAATGCCCTCTTATATACTCGCACTGGTTACAAGCCTTGTAAAATGCGCAGAATTGAATGTCTACAAGTCAAAACGCAATTAAAATAATGTCTCCCCATTATCTGCATGCAAACAGAATTAGCGGCGGGGCTGTTCTGTCACTTTTGGACTGATGAAAATGTTGACCTAACTGCTGCACTCGCCGCACACACACAAACATACACAGATGCACGCAGACAAACACTTTTCTCAGGCAGGTCCTAATTGCCTATAAATGTCAGAGTGAGTCACTGAGCGACTGTCTTCTGGTAAATTAACTGGTGGAGCTGGCACCTCCTCATTAGACCAGAGATACACGACACAGCGGTCAACGCTCGGCCTGCAGCTAGCGGCTAAACCCCGAGCTCTCCTGGGAGTTTATCAGAGGCAGAGAGAGCTGGTGTGTGTTCGCCGCTCGATGCATTGTCTGTGTGCATATGTCTGTACATACATTCTGTATTCATGCGTTTGTGCTCGTGTGTTGCTGCGAGCCCTCCTGAGGGAAATTAGTCGTCTCTACCCTGCTCGGTCTCCAGGTTCGTCCCTGATGTTTTCTCTCTCTGCCAGGACACTCCCTCTCCCATCGGGCCACACTGCGGCTAATTGCTAAATACACTGGCTGTTGTTTCAGATGCTGCTCTCTGTAGAAATCACTGCCGTCCTGGATAATTGGGAAACAGTATCCAGACACGGATCCGTAGATTTCTGCAGCCTCTTGCAGGAGAAGTGCTGATCTGTAAGGTAGCAAAGATTGCATAAACCTGACTTCATCTTAGCAGTAAGGGTCCAGCTTTCTGCAAAACATGAGAATAATAAGAAGTATCCTACCATTAAGCACACACAGCATTTAGCATCTCCCAGAAATTCAATTAACGCTACCAGTGAAATCTAAAATGTTTAATTTATTTATTGATTTATGTCCGATAGTTTAGATTTTGCTCATACTGTCTGAAGGTTAAGAAGCAGTTTGGCCTGAAGTGGACAAAGAGAGGACGTATTTTCACATTATTATTCCCAAGAGGTGTTTAGGAGCATATTAATCACATCAGGACTGGATCTGCAGCTTTTCTCCTTGACCAGCATCACTGTGAGATCTCACACTGAGCACAGCACCGCTCTGCAGCTCTCAGTCAACTTTAGTTTTACTTCTCTGGAAGATGGAAATGGAGCAGAAGCAGCAGTGTGGAGAGTCAGATTTAGGGACTCCAATGATGGAAATACTGAAAAAAACAAGGACTGAGTGACGACTAGGACTAGATATGAAGCATAGGTGCTTTTATTTGTTAATAATAGAGACGCCATTGATTCTGCTGAAGCTACAAATGAAAGAACCCATCTAAATGTAACCCACAAACTATATTTGGATGAAATTAATTTCAAGTTTTTGGTTCTAGTGCTTCAAAACTGGATAATATGTAAAGTCTCGCCTTTTACGTTCTTGTCAAATAAGTTCATGTAATGCTGATTATCTGCATCGGATAAATCTATCCGTATTTCACAGTAAACTTTTCAATCTGGTACGTTCTGCTTTATCAGCACTGACTGGTTAGATTGTACAGCAGGGGTTTCAAACTCATTTTAGTTCAGGTTCCACATTCAGCCCAGTCTGATCTCCAGTAGACCGGACCAGTAAAACCACAGCAGAATAACCACAACTCCTATTATTTCCTTTGTTTTAGTGCAAAAAAAGCACATTCTGAAAATGTTCACATTTAAGGAGTTACTGTTTAGTTTAAGCAAACTTTCAACAACTTGAAATTTATTAGAAAAATAAGTTAAATTTCAGCAACATTCAGCCTCAGTCTATCCTTTCCACATTACAACTTCCAGATCAGAGTGTCTGCCAAATAAACAAAAACAAAACTAAATGTTACAAGAATGAGACAGACGACAAAAGCGAGAAGCAAAATGACAAAAGAAGTAGTCAAATGTCACAAAACACAAAAAAATATGACAAAAAATTAGACAAAACAGTTACAAAGCAACAAAAAATGGACAAATAAGACAAAAAAATTACAAAAGCATGAAACAATAAAAATGATACACAAAACAATGAATGAAGCAAAACACAAAATGACAAAAACGAGACAAAAAACACAAGCGAGACAAAAATGAAACACAAAACGACTAAAACGAGAAACGACAAAAACATGAGAAAAACGATAAAAATGAGAACAAAAAAGAACAAAAACAAGACAAAATATTACAAAAACGAGACACAAAATGACTAAAGATCAATCTAGTATTTTTACTTTATGACCAAAACAACTTGTCATGGTCGAGGAATTATTTTAAATTTGTAGTTTTAATAATTTACAATCTGCAGTGAATGTCTTCTCTGTAATTTTTACACTTTTTTACAGGACCGGATTGGACCCTCTGGAGGGCCGCTTTTGGCCCACAGTCCGCATGTTTCACACCAATGCTGTAGATTTTACACCCATTTACTTTGAAGCTGCAAAAAAAGTGCAATAAAATGAAATAGTGCCTTTCACATTTAGACATGAATCATAAAACTCCACTCAGAGTTCATGTTGCGTTTTAGAAAACAGTTGTTCAGCCGTCAGCAGCACAGAGGAAGATTTATGTCTAACTTTCCAGCTGAAAACGTGTTTTCTGTCATTTCTCGGTAAAACAAACCAGCATTGAAACAGTTGCTGCTCCTTGAAGCATGTGAGTGTGAGAATAGAAGGTTTTCAGACCCGGCAGCATGTATGAGCCATCTGTTGGACAGTGAATGTGTCTCTGCTCGCCTCACTGTGACAGCACTCACTGTGAATTACACCCATCCCGCCAACTGTCCCGCATCCTGACAACAGGGACGGCTCTGTACGCCGACCGAACACGGATTACAGCGGCCGGCCAAGGCAGAAAAAGAAAGAAAATAAAGAGGCAAAAAGAAAGAAGTGACACCATTCAGAGCATCACAGAGAGTCCCCTCTGTGGGTCTGGATGCAGGTGTGTGTTGAACAACCAGAAAACACACACATCCAACCAGCACAAAGGCAGCTCATGAGGTTTACAGAGGAAATAAACTGATTTATACGCAAGGGGAAATCTATAATTGTGGGATTTTTTTGTGTCATTGTTGACATTTTTGCTGTTTTCAGGCCTAAAATCAACATGGCCGCCTATAACCAAACACCACACGGCATTTTTACTGAAAGATTCTTCTAAAATATTATATATACAATTATTGAAATTGAAAGTTATTTCTGATGGAGCAGGTCATGTGATCTGGAATTAATACACTTAATGAGAGGTGTTTTTTTTAACAGGAAACTTAGTTGGAAGTGATTTCTCAGACACGGATACAGTTTGTTATTTTGTGCTATAAAATAACACAAATGACCACAAAAAAACACTAACTAACTCAACGAGACACAAACTTATCATAAAAAGAGGCAAAACGACCACAAGCAGACTGATAACGACCAAAAATGAACACAGGGAGACACAAACTGACAACGAAACACAAAATGACCGAAAAAGGCTCAAAATGACCACAGAAAAACACAAAATGCCTCAATGTGGCACATAAAATGACCACAATAACACCTAAAATGATCACAAACAGACTGAAAACGGCCACAAAGGGGCACAAAGTGATGACAAAAAATATAAAATGCTTAGAAAACGGTCTTAAAATGACCAAAAAAGAAAAAAATGAGCAAAGACACAAAAACAACCACAAAAATGCAAAAAATGACAGAAAAACACAAAATGACTCAGTGAGACAGTTAATTATCATATAAAGACAGAAAATGATGAGAAACACACAAAATAACTACAAAAATTTGCAAAATGACCACAAAAACATCTAAAATAGCCACAAACAGACTGAAAAAGGCCACAAAAGGCCCAAAATGCCCACAAAATAGACTGAAAATGACCAAGAAAGAAACAAAATGACCACAGAGAAACAAAATGAGCAGGTTATGGGACACCTTCATTTTTCAACACTTAACCATTATTTTACAGATTTTCCTTATTACAGATAACTACTCAAATAAGCGGGAAATAAAGCATTATTTTAGGTTGAATTGTTTAAAAAAAACTTTAAAATTCTACATCAAAATCTGTATTTTATTAAATAAAAGTTTGTTCTTTCACAGCGTTACACAAAATTAAAATTTATTGTTTTTAAATGGGCAAAACATCTCATTTATTTTACACATATTTCCTGCTTTTGTTCAGATAAATTATGTGCAATAAGTATTTTAAAAAGACAACTCTATTTTTAAACAGCTTTTTTTCTAGACTTGTCCTGTTTTGTCAAATTACAGATCAGATTTAGGAAAATTATAAAAAATTTTACAGTTTTATTGTATTCAAATCAGTTAAAAAATAAAATCATAGTAAAGATAATCACAATTATTTTCATTTTACTTTTCTTATCATTTTTGTTTGTAGCACAGATATTTTCTGGCGCACTTGCTACTACTCTATGAATATATATATATATATATATATTTAATTTAATGAATGTATTTCTCACTGACATCTTGCTCCGGTTTTGCTGCTACGCTTCATTCATTCTATTGATCAGTATTGATCATTCTATTGGCATTTGTCAGGAAAAGACTTGACACACAATCACGGCAGGTTGTGGCAAAACAAAAAACACACAAAAAACAAACTTGACAAAAGAAACTTACTGAAGCGGTGGAGGTAAAGGAAGCAGGCGGCCGGTAATTCACAGACGTAGATCCAGAAATAAAGAAGGTAATCCAAAGAAACTAAACCCAAAAATCCACTAAAACCAAGCAGAAAGAACTGATGAAGGTGAGGAGACACAGGTGGAAGTCATTCAATCAAAAGAGAAGGAAGTAAACAGCAAGGACAGGGATCTTTTCAAAATAAAACAGGAACTAAACAGAGCAAAACCCATGACAGTGTTTTATTTTCTTGTCTAAGTGCAGCCTGCATTTCAGCTGAAAAGTCAAAGGAAATGGTGCAAATGTTAATATTTGCAGATTTCTTTAATTAGATCTGCAGAATAAAGCAATTTCGATGAAATGTGGTAACTTTTAACGTAATATTTGATTCATATTTACACATAAAAAATCTGATAAATGCTGTAGTTTTGGCTGTTTATAAAAGATAACTGAAATCTGTTGATGGTTTAGAGGTTTTCTATTGTTAACATTCCTAAAACTGTGACATGACCGTTACACGCACCTCAAAAGTAAAACATGTGACTCAATGAAAGCAGGGACACTAACACACTCATGCAAATGGACAGAAACACACAAAGTGAAGCCTCAGACAGACAGGGAGGCCGTCTGAAGGCCACAGACTTTCTTTCTTTCTTCTGTCTTTTTCTGTCTAACACACAAACAGAGGCATGTCTCTTCTGCTGCAGCCTTTTCAATACTCGACTGTCAGTGAGACTGTATGGTGACCTGATCTTATTCTGCTGCTGCACATGCATTCACAAACACACCAGCCTTTGTCTCCTCTCCTTATATACTCTCTTTAGAAGGAAAGCTCTTTGTGTAGGTCAGCAGGAGAGCACAGGAGCCACTGTTGTCACTTCAGTGGACACAAAATGTGAGAAAATAGTGAAAATAAAAATAAAAATCCAGATCGGATTATCCCACAGCTCATCCCCAAATCATTCCATTTAAAATGAAACACAGCAGTCATCATACTTAGGCCACTAAAACCAACATATGTTTGTCATTCTTGCCTGGAAAATCAGCTGTGAAACACTTTTTTTGTTAAATAAGTTCTGTGGAACTAAAGTGCAGCATTAGAAGTTATTTAACCAAATGTCAGGGCTTGACATTTTTATTATCTCAAACAATTAATGCAGTTACTTCACATTCTCATTTCAAAATCACAGATACACACACAAGGTACTCTTTAACCCTTGTAACGTCCTGTGGGTCAAAACTGACCCGTTTTAATGTTTAAAAATGTGGCGGAAAAAATATATATTTTCTGATGTCCACATTTTCAACATTTTTGGGAAATCTTTGAACTTTTCTTGGTGGGAAAAAATAAATATTGAAAATGTTTCCTAGGAACATTCACATAAAAATCAAAGAAAATCCAGCGAATTTCACTGGATTTTGGTTGATTTTAATGTGAATGTTCTTAAAGAAAATATTAGAAGTTTTACTGATATATATATGTAATCACTTTAGATATTTTTAGAATTTTGTGAAAGATTTTTACTCATTTTTTGAAAATATTTACAAGAATTTTGTTGCCAAATTTTGGAGATTTTTTAAAAAATAAAACTTGTAAGGAATTGTTGTAATTTTCTTCCTGAAGGTTTTGCAAATTTTCAGAAATTTTGGGGATTTTTTTTTAAATAAAACTTTTAAAGAATTATTGTAATTTTCTTCCTGAAGGTTTTGCAAATTTTCAGAAATTTTGGGGATTTTTTAAAAATAAAACTTGTAAGGAATTGTTGTAATTTTCTTCCTGAAGGTTTTGCAAATTTTCAGAAATTTTGGGGATTTTTTAAAAATAAAACTTGTAAGGAATTGTTGTAATTTTCTTCCTGAAGGTTTTGCAAATTTTCAGAAATTTGCTGAATTTTTTTTATTTTTTTTCAAACAAGGAAACAATATTTTTTGGTGCCTGTAAATGAGGACAACAGGAGGGTTTAAAAAACACACAGAACTATGTGAATGTAACTGGTACAACAATGAAATATGACTTCGGACAACGAACTAGCAAATCGTTGAGACAATTCAGAAATTTTAGTGCACAAGGTTGCCTTGAAATTTTAAGTTTTCTCAACTATTTTTTTATGATGTAATCATTTTTCAAAATAAAACACCCAGCGGACTCTGCTGGAAATAAAATATAAAATACTTCGGTTTTATTGTCTCTGTTTGGCCCGGTACCGGTCCGTGGTGTGGTGGATGGATACCACTGATATATGACATCTGACTGACTCCATGAGAAGAAACGGGAGAAAAAAACGCTGCATGTGACGTTGCATTTTCACTAAATCAACAATAAGATGTGGATATTTACATCACTCAGTAGGACGGACATTTAAGCAGCGTGTGTGTTAGCACATGTATGACAGTGGGGAGGCTGTTTGTTTTGGGGGTGGTGGCAGTGTGTGTGTGTGTGTGTGTGTGTGTGTGTGTGTGTGTGTGTGTGTGTGTGTGTGTGTGTAGCACAATGTTTGTACTGTGGGGGTATGCAGACAGATGGCCGGGACACTTGTACGTCTGTGGTTGAACAGTCCCACCATTGTCTGTGTGGCGGCTGTAGTCACGCTGTCTGTAAACTTTACATGTGCTGAGAACCTAAAATCACTCCGACTCCTGAATGATGCTTCAATCACTGATTAACCCTCAACAAGCATGTGATTTTAGGCACCAAAATTACGTAGTAGGATCATTCGGAGCATGATAATCCCCGGTTTTTAAATGGCTCTGTTTGCGTTTACCGCATCTTTACTCTTTTATCTACATATGACAGATGTTCTGATGTAAATAATTATGATTTATGTCATTTTTTTAAATGCAAAAACATGTTAAAAATCTCATCACAAGGCTACTTCAGCTGTAAATCATGCCACTCTAATTCTGTTCGCAATTATTCACTGCAAAATATAAGTTCAACAAACTATCAGTGTAATTCCATTATCCTATCCTCACCAATGGGCTAATTCCTGTCAGAAACTATGTAAATAAACTGAAAAACTCATGGTAGGTAACATTTTTCCAATTCATACCGATAAATATCCAGAGCTGAGTGGAGTCATTGAAGATTAAACCTAAAATAACAGCATCCAGAGCACAGTTTGAATGTTTTTACAATTAAAACTATTAAAGATAACATCATACATCAATTAAAATCATCCTGCTGTGCTTGTAAACTTCTGTTTTTAGGTCTTTGCGGGAGTGAAACTGATTAAACCATTGCATGAGCAGATATCAGCAACAGCACAGCAAGCCGTGCAACAACAAGAGTTTTTGGGCTTAAAAACTGTCGCTGCTGCAAAGCCCAGTCGATGGGTTGGTTTTCAAGAACACCAGCTCCAGACAGCAAACAACAAAACTAATGCTACCCACCAGTCAAACAATAATTCAGTGACTTCATGTCGTCCTGTTGGCCTTTAAAACGTTCAGTTTGGACAGATATCCGTACGTACATCTTCCAGGTGAGCCTCGTCTCAACCCCATCTCACTGGAACTTCAGCTGGAACCACACTTCTTCTGCAGAGCGTTCTTCCTAGAAAATGGACCTTTCTTTCTTTTGATTCAACTGTTAAGTGACAAAGCCAAAATGCCATAAAAACAAGCCTGAAAATGGCACATTTGCATGATACCTGGTTGTAAATATCTGATCTGCCACCTCAACATCAGACAGCAGCAGTTCCCTTGGCAAACACTGATGGTAAATACATTTAAGAACAGTTTTTAATAAAAAGTGAAGCCTGTTTATATCCTTCGTTGCTCCTTACAGTTAAGGGTTAATGATTAAAGGCAAACCCGTTAACCCTTAACCCGCCTCTATTTCAATAACAGTCCTTCATCTTGAAGTGAGCGTGCGTATTTTTCAGGGAGAGCAGACATTATGCTTAATGTATGTGAGATTATCTGCTTGTGAAAAAGCCATGGTCATGTTTTTGGCATTAAGAGTAAGATAAAATACATGTTTTGTATTACAACTGTTAAGTCTGTGTCTGTATTGCAGATTCAAACCTTAATACTGTCCCATAATAGCCTAGCCGCGCTAGACAACCCACGGCAACGAATTTAATTCTCTGCCAGGGTGGGTCTAGTTACCCTCCATAAGGCTCGAGGCTGGATGCTCCTAAAACTGGCCGGACCAATCACCATGAAGTGTAGAGTCAGAAGGCGGACGTAACGAAGTGACGACAGAGGCGTGACGATTCTGACAGAAACAACCGGCGCACAATAAACAGTTATCTTTCGACTCGGCTTTGGCCACAGCCCTTAAAGATTTGAAGCTAAAATTCAACTTGAAAGATACACAAAGGATGGCACTGAAGTGTTTCATTGAGAAGAAAGACGTATTTGGACTTATGCCGACGGGATATGGCAAATCCTTAATATACCAGTTGGCTCCGCTGGTTGGGAAGCTAATGGGACTTAGCCACAATCCGCCGGTGCTCTCGGAACTACGTCAGCCTATTCGTTGTGTTGATTGGTTGTATACCTACCCAATTGCTGCAGAGGGATTTGATAGACAACCTTTTAGCCCGCCTTCCTCCCTGTCGAGCTTCCCTAGACCCTTGTGCCGTCAGAAACATGGGTGCAGCATGGCTAGGCTAGTCCCATTACTGACTGATGGGAAATTTCCAATGACCGGATATTCTGGAGGAACATTTAGTCCACTAAATCCACTGAGGATTTAGTGGACTAAAATCTGCTAATATTTGATCTACTAGAAGTAGACTAAGACTGAAAGACTTAAGACTACACTAAGACTAAAACTTTTATGATATTTAGTCGACTAAAACTAGACTAAGACTAAAAGGTTTCAGACGACTAAAATGGTACTTAAACTAAATGGTGTGTTATTCAAAAGACTAAAATTAAATCAGAATTTGCTGTCAAAATTAACAGTGTGATTGCAGCTTCCTATTGGATACCTGCGTAAGGACAGTTTAATGTAAATAACTACAGATGCTGAACGTCCCTTTAAAGAACAGAAATGGAACACTGGTCTATTTGTACGTTTCTTCAGAACATCTCTCAGAAACACCTCCTGCCTGCTGTTTTCAGTGATTCTAATGGTAGCAGAGTGATGCAGCGCCTGCTCCACGATGCGTTCAGTGTCACCAGAAGTTACACAATCCTTCTTGGGCTGCTTACAGTCAACAACAACCAAAGTTTACCCAACCAGATGACGTAAACGGCCTTCATCCTCCTCTGCCTCCCCTCTAAACCGTCACTAAAAACCACTCATCCATACTTTTTTAACATTTAGCTTTAAATACTGCAGCTGTATCTTTCATGGAAACAGTTCTAAGCCTCTCTGGTGTTCAAAACCCCCAGTTCTTTATAACCTCTGCTGGGTTTCTGGATCAACAGTGAACTCTTTCTGATGACCTACAAGATGCTCAGTAACTGATCATCCTCCTGCATCCACCGATCAACCAACCACCGGTCATCTTCCTCATCATGGAGCCGGGCTTGTTGTCTTAGAGCACACATCAAAGAATCACATAAACATGTCTTATTGTTCAGAATTACACACATATGTGTCTGTTTGAGCGCCTCATCACAACGTTTCCTGTATTTTCTGACACATTATTGAAATTTATCCGTGTTCCTGAGTCTCCCACACTGCAAACAAACAGACATGTTGAAAGTGACACCTCATTCTAAAAGTGTACAGATGGGATCCAACACAAAAGAACTTTGAACCAATTATCATAATCTCTCTCTCCCTTCGTTTCCCCTCATGATTAAACATGGGAGAGTTAAATCAGACGATTAGCATGCTGTCAGGGAGAAGTCTAACTGCTGTTGTGTTTCACAGTGTGAGAGACAAAGCGCTGGCCTGCACACCGACAAGCCTCCCCGGCCAGCTACAGTAAACTGGTAAACACACGTCTGTTTGGCTCAGCGGGGGATGACAAACACCCGCCGAGGAGGCAGCGATGAGGAGGAGGCGGGAGGAGCTGAGCAGAGGAGCCCAGTTTGACTCTTTGGCTTCTGAGTCTCCTGGCGCCTAACGTCCAGAAATCTGGGACCAAACAAGTCTTTCTGAAGCGGCTGCCAGAAGTGCATATGGGGACAGACGGGAGCCGGAGGAGGGGGGTAGAGGGCAGTTTATTTTAGAAAGAGAGAGATCGGACGCTGGACTCACCTTCAGTTTAAGGTTGGAGGGGAGGAGTGGGAGTGAATCTTGCTGCTCTTTTTTCAGTGGATGTCTTGACAAAGATGTTATCTTTGCAAAATAAAGTGAGGAAGACCAGTGAGAGGCCTTCATACACATGAATATAACAGATAAGACCAGAGCATATCCTCCATTCTGTTCATTTATTGTCATCATTAGGATACTTTGGAGCGTGTTACAGCTGCTCTGGTGAGATGACTAGGAATACAATGATTGATTTGATACAAGCGGTATTTTCTGTTGCCCTCAGTTGAGTTTCCATTTAACTGTCAAATGAAATTTTGCAGAACTTTTGAAAAAAGAAAATGCAAATTAGGTTTGTTCCACTGACCTGCTGTAGAGGAACAGACTCTATGGTGTCATCTGAAGGTGGTGACAGATGAGTATGTGTATGAGTAAGTCAAAAACAAAACTGCATTCAGTATCTGCTTTATTTTTTTGCATGTCCAACACATGATGTCCTACTACATCCAGTTGGACTTTGCAGTAGGTAAGCTTTTCTGGCCATTCACAGCTCTCTGTGCAGTTATGTCCTACACATCATGGTGTCTCATGTGACTGTAAACAAGCTTTTATGACAGCTAGTTTTGCACAACAGACTGTTACAGTGAAACCTAAAGGAGCAATGTTCCGACAAAGTCTGTTCCAGTTGTAGTCAAAGCGAATACAACAGAACTTACTTTGCAAAGGCAGGTGTAGGATGTACTTCAACTGAAAAGAAAAAGTATGCAGCCCAGGTGTTTACCAACTGGTTAAAAACCTAGAAGAGAAGGAGGCAGACAAAATTTTGGCCATCTACTAGAGAAATATGGAGAAAGGTCTTCCATATTTGTTTTCAAGTTGGAACGTAGTTATTGTTGGTTAATGTCAGCTGGTGTCAGCCATGCTTCACAGTGTCCAGAGACGAAATAGCTGATCCATCCATCCATCCATCCATTCTCTTTACACCGCTTTATCCTCACTAGGGTCATTGGGGGTGCTGGAGCCTATCCCAGCTGACTCAGGTGAAGGCAGGGGACACCCTGGACAGGTCGCCAGTCTGTCACAGGGCTACATATACAGACACACAATCACACTCACATTCACACCTACGGACAATTTAGAGTAACCAATTAACCTCAGCATGTTTTTGGACTGTGGGAGGAAGCCGGAGTACCCGGAGAAAACCCACACATGCACAGTGAGAACATGCAAACTCCATGCAGAAAGATCCCAGGCTCACCCCAGGATTTGAACCGGGGATCTTCTTGCTGCAAGGCGAAAGTGCTAACCACTACTCCACTGTGCAGCCCCGAAACAGCTGATCGGTCATGTGAAATAAATGTTTGCTCTGTCACAATTTATTAAAAAATAATTACCTCATTCTTTCATTATGCACATTCACTTTTTTTTTTCAAAAGTCCCAAAAGACTTTTTGGGAAAGATTATGAAAAATTTTTGGTCTCAGTTAACGTTTCCCAATGAATTTCCTCAAAATGCACATGAAAATACATCCTAACATCTTTATATATGACACTTCTTATCAAAAACTTATGACAAGAGGTTGAAGAAGGTTTCAACCTGCCCCTTAAAGAATAAAACTAAAACCAAATGCTGAAGTCCCAGATGATGCTGTCTACTATTATGAACTCAGATTAGTGGATAAACATCAACTCCAGTTCCACCGCATGAACGTTATTCCTTAGAAGCTCAGGATCATTACCCAAATTCAATTCCTCGGCAATAGTTCCTGCTTCCCAAAAAACCGTAGCTCTGAGGAAGCGTTCTGTGATCGCCAAGGTTCTGTCAGGGTAGAGTTTGATATAATGAGTCTCTATTGCATGTTGGTCAGTCCGAGCTGGAAGAGTTATCTCTGCTCTGATGATATTCCTGTGGTTGCTTCTATTAGTCCTGTGTTATAATGTTTATTATGGGATGTGGGTATGGATGCTGCAGCCCGTTGTTACTTATAATTTAGTATAAATGACTCCAGTTTCATGCTACAGTTTGTGTACATCCATTCCTTCTTAGTCCAGTATGTGATGACTTAGGCGGAAAAAAAAAAGTATAAAAAGGTTTTCATAATATGTCTCTGCTTATCTAATTTCTAGGGTTCTTTATGAGCATGGATTAGCTGTAAAGGGTCAGACGTGTCTCTGGCTGTATACCAACATCTACCGTATACATCCTCCCTGCTCGTCCTGCCCTCTCTCGCTGACATTTAGAGGTCATTGGAGTTGATGTCTGTCCACCGAAAGACTCAGCGAAGCTCTCGTTGCTGCTGATCTGCCTGGCTGCGAGCCCGCCGCGCCACATTTTGCCGTGCCGTGTAACCATGCCGACAGGATTGGGCCGGGGTCCAGGAAGACAGTCGGCTCTGGAAGCTGTCAGCGGCAGCTCCGTTTGACAGCATGCAAATGTATGCAAATGAAGAGGTCCAGCCATGACACCTGCACACAGGAGGAATGGACCGTGCCCTTCCCAACAGAGGACTCACACACACACACACACACACACACACACACACACACACACACACACACAGAGAGCAATCCTTCAGAGTGCATCATTTCCTGCCGTTTTATCTTCTCTAACAGAATTAACGTTCAAAAAATTCTGTCGGTAGAAACAGCGTCAACACAGCTGATAAAGCTTTAATCTATCTGCATCTACAGACAGATAAATAGAGAAATAAATATATAAATGGATCAAAACATATGCCAGAAACTCCTCCAGCTACCTTTCTGTTCTCTCACTTCCTATATTCTTTGCTTACAATGTTTTCAAAACTGGCAGAATCGTGTTTTGCACTGAAACTAGAAAAAACTATTTCTTTAAAGCAGCACGTGTGTTTAATATGTAGCAACACAGAAATATTTAAGGCCCTGCGAAGCATCTTTAAAGCTGCTCACATAAGAAAATGACAAAGCAAAACTGATGCAGCAATCCACGTAAAACTAAATTTAAAAAAAAAGTGGAGCGAGTTCATGACAGAACTAGAACTCAGGGAAATGTTGCTGCACAACATGGTACAATATGGACATAATATTAGGGTTAAATATGGATATAATATTGGGGATGTTGTCATTTTCTGTCTGTTTAAAGATCAGCACCTGAAAAAGACTGTTTGCAGTTCATCAAAAACGCAAATCTGAGTATCAAATGCTGCCAAAACTGAACTTTGAACACGTTTTATCTCCATAAATCCACTCATCAAACTACTTAATTTGAAATAATTACATTTTGATGCATTTTTGTTTGGAAATGCTGATCATTAAAAATAGGAATGGAGTAGGCAGACAGCTTATCTGTGATCATGTAGCTTCAGCTGGTATGTGTCTGTTACAGGAATGACAGTTAACATGCCAACATGCACTTCACCAGCTGCTGATTTCAGTGTTAGTGTGGCTAAAAGCTTTATCATGATTTCACAAACAAA
The DNA here is from genome assembly GCF_021347895.1 of Acanthochromis polyacanthus. Taxonomy (NCBI): domain Eukaryota; kingdom Metazoa; phylum Chordata; class Actinopteri; family Pomacentridae; genus Acanthochromis; species Acanthochromis polyacanthus. The sequence goes on along the minus strand of NC_067126.1, from coordinate 35,467,820 downwards.
TGCCCACAGCACTCTGAAACTAAATGTGTTGTCATATCTTTAATTTACAGACTAGAATCTGCCTCCTCACTGCTCTCAGGACGGATTCAGGACCTTATTTCTCACCTTAAATGCTTCCAGAAATACTTTTCGGTGAACTGTTTTAGTAATAAAACAGAAAGTTTGTGACCGAGCCGCCATGTTGGTCCGGTTTGAAATCCAGGAGCAGACGGCTCCTGAGTCGATGCGTTTGTCCAATCAGGATAGTTGGAGAAGACGGTCGGCAGGAGTTCAAGGCATTAGAGGAGATTTAATTTCCTACGACTTTGAACGTAGCATGCGCATGCGCACATACAACCTCTCCCTCACCCCCCTCTAACCTCCCCCCTCTTAACATTTACGAAGAAACACCCCCCTCCAGAAACTTGCGTAGGACTCGTGAAGTTGTCTTTTACGGCTGGGTCCCCCTGGATCTTTATCTGCCATTATGTAAATAAAGATGAGCAAAACAAGTCGCCAGCTAACTACGAAGCTATACCAAAGCAACACATACAGAAAACACGTAAGTCCAAGGCGTACGTAATCTACGTAACTAGGCCCTAGCCGGAAGATTTTTGATTGACAGGAAAGGGAGCAAACCAAACGCCTCGGTCCGAGCGCAATGATTGGCTGATGTTTTTCAGGTCCTGCCATGTCCACAGTTATTTTTTTGAATTTTTAATTTTTTTAGAAACCATACATACAAGTCTACTAAAGGTCAGTATATTCATTTTATGTGAATCAGACAAATTAAACAAAAAAAACCCCATCCTCCATAATGCCTTTAAACACCGGCTACTGGCCTCAAGCACACGCCCACCAATGGGGAGATTTTCATCCATCCATTCTCTATACACCGCTTTATCCTCACTAGGGTCATGGGGGGTGCTGGAGTCTATCCCAGCTGACTCTGGTGAAGGCAGGGAACACCCTGGACAGGTCACCAGTCTGTCACAGGGCTACATATACAGACAGACAATCACACTCACATTCACACCTACGGGCAATTTAGAGTAACCAATTAACCTCAGCATATTTTTGGACTGTGGGAGGAAGCCGGAGTACCCGGAGAAAACCCACACATGCACAGGGAGAACATGCAAACTCCATGCAGAAAGATCCCAGGCCCACCCCAGGATTTGAACCGGGGAATTTCTTGTTGCAAGGAGAAAGTGCTAACCACTACGTCACTGTGCAGCCCAGGAGATTTTCAGATGCATTTAAATGCAGGAAAATGCTTCTAGTGGACACATAGCATCAGGCTGCAAAATATGTCAAAGATATGTTGATTAGAAACGTACCTGTGGGATGATACAAACAATCGAGCTGAAATGTGACTGAGAATGTAGTTTAGCTGTACAGGGACGTAGTTTAGTGGGACTGGGTTGCATCAGCGTGCTGTAGTTTCAAGGTGAAAAAGCTCAGACATGGCGATGACTGCTAAATCTGCTCATGATCTGTCGTCTGGCACACAAAAACCACTAAACAGACGTATGAACAAGCTGCTGGATGGACGTGTGCTGCTAGGAGTGTTTCACCGAGAAATTCCCGCTAGCCTTCTTTTATCAGACAAACACTGAGTTTCCCCTCATCGCTGACCTCTACGGAAACACAGCAACACGCCCGTCCACCTTTTAACTTATGGGGGAGCTCTCTCTCTCTCCGGGCTTCAGGCTGAAGTCATTTAGATTTTTTGTTCATCGGGTCAGAATCGTGTTCCTGTGATCAAAATGCACGACGCCGCTCGGCCTCTCCTCGTTCCTCTGAAGGGTTTTGACTCCAGATCTGACCCTGCCGGCTGGTTTTGGCATTCCAGCAGGCTGGAGGAGACTCACACACACACACACACACACACACACACACACACACACACACACACACACACACACACACACACACACACACACACACACTGTCCTTGGGTGGAGGAGTCCAGGGTTTCTGCTGGTCAGCAGAAAGAGAACGGCTGTGTGATGGCATGAGTGTCTCAGTGTGTGTGTTTGGGGGGTTGTAGCTGTCAGAGTGTGTGTATAGGTGTGTGTGTGTGTGTGTGTGTGTGTGTGTGATTTTAAAGTAAAGGCGAGGTGGGGCGGCCTCTGGGAGGAAGCTGAAGTCTAGTGGCTCTGGTCCAGACCTTGTACCACGTAAACACACACACTATCGCTTTAAAAAAATCTCATATTTATAACACACACAAACACACACACACACACATACAAACAAAGCCCTCCCCTTTGCCCTTGGCTGTGTGTTTGGGTGTTTGTGAGCAGATGGACAGGTTCATGGACCCTGAGGAAAGAGATGATTCCTCCAACGGACACAAAAGACAAACAAGAAGATTAAAGACAGAATAACAGCTAAAACCGACAGTTTCTGGTGTTTTCCATCAGGGTCTTCATGGAACTTGCCGTTTTCTGAGTGCTATGTCGCTGAATTACGTCAAGTTAACAAACATCTGTCTGATCTAAGGAGATAATAGTGAAGGATTTGCAGTTCCGGCTCTATTTTTAGTGGGGTTGCAACAACTGATCATCTATGCACTCTGTTTTTATTAATCATGCACTTAAAGACTGATCAGTTTCTTTGCAATTCCCAGTGGCAATATTCTATTCTATTCTATTCTATTCTATTCTGCTCCATACTTCTGTGGTTTTAACTAAAAGTGATGCCTGTGTCACACAAACGTTGGAAAAAATAGCAAATTGTCCCTGAAGACCCAAAGAATCAGGACCAAAAACAAATTTCTTTAGATTCAACACTAAATATTAGAATATTATGTGGTTTAGACCTTTGTTAAACATGCAATTTTTAAATAAAAATCAAATTAAGTGCTTTTAACCCTGCAGTATTTGTGTTTTTATTGCAGGATTTCAGGAAATACTCCGAACCATCATTATAATATCGAAACATATTGCATATATATAATATATTTAAAGGAATATAAACATTATTATGGGATATTTGGCAGCTCCAGGTTTGTGTTTGTTCTTTAAGTTTTGATTTTTAAATTGCAGATTTTGCAGAACTTTTGTAGCATTGTTTCCTTGTCTTGACGAGAGTTAGTTTGGATTTTTTTTTTTTAGAAAAAATTTCAGTGGTGATGCTAATAAATCTCTGCAAACTAACTTTAAACAACTGCTTGGAAGAAATATGCATTAAAAAAAACTCAAACCAGGCAGCAGCAAAACCTACAACAAGAAACTAAAAGCTTTTATTTACCAGTAGAGGTTTGATTACAACAGTTTTAAATCAACGGACTAAAAGAATGTGAAATGATTTAAAGGTTTTAAGTCCTAAATCTGCAGAACTCTTTTCGTTTTAGTGCCACAGCCGGTCACAGAATCACTCGACTGATGAGCGTAAAAGACGTGAGAAGAGAATCTCCTCGGCGTTTCTCTGTCCTCATGATTGATGACTCCACACTCAGTCAGTGTTTGCCTTCTTCAGATTACTCCACGCTCGTATGGGGAAGATATTTACGAGTTTGCTGAGCTCTTGAAGCTGAGGAGGCGCTCTTATTTCTGAACAGCCCAGACCTCAGTGATGGACAGCAGCTAATTATGCATGATCATTCTAGATAAATTACCATTTGAACTATATTTTAACCCTCGTGTCGTCCTGTGTATCAAAATTGACGCGTTTTAAAGTTTGAAAATGTGGGAAAAAAATAGATATTTTCACAGTGAAACTTCTGCTGTCCACATTTTCAACATTTTTGGGAAATCTTTGAACATTTTTTGGTGGAACTAAAGAAATGTTAAGAACATTTACAAAAAATCAACCAAAATCCAGCAAAACTCGCTGGATTTTGGTAGATTTTTTGTGAATGTTCTTAAAGAAACATTTTAAATTAAGTTTTACTGATAAATATGTAATCACTTTAGATATTTTTAGGATTTTTTTGGAAGATTTTTACTCATTTTTTGAAAATATTGACAAGAATTTTCTTGCCAAATTTGGGAGTTTTTTTTTTTAAATAAAACTTTTAAGGAATTATTGGAATTTTCTTCCTGAATGTTTTGCGAATTTTCAGGAATTTGGGGAATTTTTTTGTTGGATTTTTTTTCAGACAAGGAAACAATATTTTGTGGTGCTCATAAAGGAGGACAACAGGAGGGATAAGAATATCTGAGAACGTCATCTACGACTACGACATTTAGAAATGTGCGATGGATTTATTTGGCATTTAGTTTGTATAAAAGAATGAACAAGTTTGAAAAGGGGATGCAGATTTGTGCAAAAATTAGTTGCAGCTACAAAAATTAGCACCAATAAAGTGATTTTTCTGTTATGTAATCAGATACTGGAGAAAAAACTTTCCTGATTTGTGACATATTTAAGTCCAGACCCCCCCTCCGGGTCCTGATCTGGGCCATGTTCACTCATGCAGGACTAACGGTGAAAAACTAACCCGTCTCTGCAGCACAAAGGCCCCCCCAGCCCCTCAGACTCCCCACATAGACGGCCCGTCTGACCAGCCCGCCTGCCAAACAACTCAATTAAGCAGAAAAGGAGGCAGAAAAGAGGAGCCCAAACAGAGGAGCGAGAGAAAGGAGGGGAAGAAAGAGGAAGAGGAAAACAGAGGAGGGAGAGGGCCGGTGGCTGTCAGGCCTCAGCGAGGAAGCGACAGAAACACAAAACGAGAAGAAAAGAAATCCGATGTGTGATGTGTTCGCTGGAATTCCTGCTTCCAAGGCCAGCGAGGGTTCAGAGGGCAGAGCGAGGGCCGAGGGGTTCATTACCACAAAGACTCACAGCGGCCGTTTAAAACATCACAGTCATGTTCTTTTACTACAAGTTTCAACCTGTTTTCAAAAGACATGTTTAGGATCTGTAAGTGTTCCTTCACAGTTTTCTGGTGTCTTCTTGGTTCCGTTTACTTCTGTGCAGAATTAAAATCGACTGAAGCAAAGATCATAACATTACTATTCTGGGTGCAGATTTCAGGGAGGACTTTTAATTTGAAAAACCGCGTGATGTTTCCTTACTAGGCCTGGAATTAGTTTTTTTTCCTTTACATAGAGATTTTTGCACCATAACTTGGCTCATAAAAGGCACAAATTCTGGCTCAAGTTTTGCTCAATCAAGGCGATTATTTCTTCAGTTATTTATAAAAACTAAGACCAAACCAATGCACTCCATAAAGCTGAAATAAACTGAGATGGAAATCAATCTTCCAAGACGTAATGAAAATCACTAAATTAAATCATTGTTTATTCATTCTTTTTGGTTTTTCAGTTTTAAAATGAAACATTCAGCTCATACAAAAAAGCAGATTAATCTCCACAAAGAAAAGCATCTAAAACTAAAGAGCCAAACCTCTGCACATGGTCTGTAATAAAATCAGACTCATAAATAAGAGTTATGTGGTGATTCAAAGCAGCATCCCCACTGGGCTGAGGTTTGATTGTTTGAAATGAAATCCTATTTGCACACAACATCTTACATGTGTCAGTTTGCATGTTTACTGTCATAAAAGTGGATTTATTTTTGTAACATCTCAAACTTTGCTCTTTTTTTACATTAAATATGAATTACAAAGAAAGCATGTCTCAGAATATTGCTGCGAAAAACATGATTTGAGTGTTTCCGATCCCTCAGCGGCCTAAAAAAACGCCTTAAAGAGAAGATTTAGTTCCTTAGATTTAAGAAAAATCACGTTTGTAGCTCAAAAGTTCAGGTAATACCATGATAAAAGAACAGCAATGGATTTAAAGAGCTGCTGGAGGAACTGATATTTGCTGTGGAAGTGACGAGGATCGATGAGACTCAATTACTGATTGTCTCGTGAATTCTTTAAACTTTCTTCTATCTGACATGTTGGGAAAGCATTCAGTCTCCGCAGCAGAATAAATAATGAACAGCGCGGATGTTTCATATCAGACAGCAGTGACACGATTTATTATTACTTTGCATTATTATTGATCTTTAGTCATACGTACGTTTTAGAAAACCAAGAACAGACCGGATTTTTAGTGGTTTTCTGACCTAAAACCTTTAAATACCTAAATCATAATGAAAACAAACAGTCTGCTTTTGCTCAGTAGCTCCTACAACTTCCATTTTATTTGTGATTATGGAGAAAATCTAGTTAATGATCAAGTAAAGTGGCACATTCTGGAGCCAATCCTAATCTGAGGATGTGGATTAAGCTCTGAGTTCTTTGGGTCTCAAATAGATTTCACAGAACTTTAAACAAAGGAGGAGTTTCACTTTTAGCTGCAGGGGGTTCATTTTATAATCATTTATTAGCAAAAATTCTTCCTTTCTTTTAATATTTCCTCTTGCTTTCTGCTTAGCAATGACTTAAAGGTAATTCTCACTTCGTTTTGATCTGCTTTTGGTCATATTTATCTGATTTTATAGAAATCAGAGGTCAGTCTGATGACCTGTTCAGGGTTTAGTGATTATTTCTCCACCTGCAGTTCAACGCTTATTCGTCCTTCTATCACAGAAGAATGTGCAAACCTTTAGAGATGATTTCAGACTTTGTAAAGACAACACGTCTCCGGTGACCACACACCATCTGAGAGGTAATGAGCTGACGGTTGATGGCGGCCCGTAAACTTGTAATGAGGGCGGTGGTGTGAATGGGGCGGAGGGCTGGGATGGGTGGGAGAGAACACGATGCTTAATGAGCGGGCCGGCAGACTCAGCAGTAACCCCGTTGTATCGGGCCGGTCTGAGAACGACGGGGTGACAGAGGGGAGCGGGAATGTCGGGGTGGGACAGCACAGGAGGGCCTGGTGTTATTTAGGCAGCCAGGAATAAAAGCTGGGTTAGAAAGTAAATGGGGGTCCTGACCAGCCCCAGCGCTCCTCTCATTGTGGGGATGAAATTTATGGCTCAGGACTTCCTAAGCCAAGGACTCCCCACGTTGACTGGTTAAGTGCTCTGAAACGGGACGACAAAGGCCTGGAGGCAAACGGCACTCTGAGATGAGAGGCAGCAGAGAGGAGATGGAGGAAGATAAGGTCCACGCTAGAAAGTAGCTGCAGCTGGAATCATGTCGAGTCAGACGAGTTTACACCTCATCAGTACGGATGCAGCACTGTGCTTGGAAGATCTGCCTTTTCTGTTAAGGTTGCAAAACTGTGGAACTCTCTGTCACGCGAACTGAAACAAGACTTAGATCTAGGGGCCTTTAAAAATGAACTGAAGCGGGTTTTAAAAGGGGATCAGGTCTGCAACCATTTTTAGATTTGTCTTTGTATTAATGTTGTTGTTGTTGTTGTTTTGGGTTTTTTTTCTTCTGTAAAAGCCCTTCTAGGGACGGACTTTGCAAATTAGCTCTGGCTATAAATGTTATAGTGTTATACATGTTTATTGTATACACTGGTCCCTATTAAATAAACTATAAATAAATAAATAAAATGCTGGGAAGTTTCTCTGACGTTAAATTAGTGACGGCGTGTTGGCTTTAAGGGTTGGAACAAAGCTCCACCTCTGCTGGTTCTGCATCACTCATTATTTTATAAATGGTAGAAATCATTCTTTGCATGCAAAAACCTACATCTGGCAGAAAACTACCATGATTTCAGTTTGTATGTGAGCAAAAAAAGCAGACAATAAAGTGTCCTGATGTCCAAAAATAACAGAAAATAGAGGAAAAATGAATAACACAGCAGAAAGTGGAGCAGCTTTACAGCGTCCATTACAACAATCAGAGATGAGAACATTGATAAATTCTGCTCATAAAAAGATGAACTTTAACATCCAGTATGATCATAATTTCTATTGATTTCTAACCACAGCAATCCGTGCCCTTGAAATTATGTTTTTTTTTTATAGTTTTTCTACAGACATTAAAACCACAAACTTCAGGATTTCTCCTAACAAGGAAATGCTAATTAATATATCTCACTAAAATGTCTATAATAAAGTTTTGTTTTTTTTTTGCATTTTACTGCCCCCAGTTATAGGAATGATTTTTATTATTCATTTTTATATTCATGGTCTTCTACTAACAATTCTTCATTAAAATCTGCAGAGAAATAAAGCAGAAAATGTCGAATTTAACTGAACCAACCAACTTTCCTTAACTTTATCCGGACTAAACACAGACTGGTTGTAAACAGGTCAAAGTGCTGCCGTCCAACTCAGCCTCCTTCTTATGACTTTACTCAGGTACAGAAATGTAGTTTCTACCTCTGAAATTACATCTGTCAGCTCTACATAATTAAGAAAACTATTTTATATCGTATAAACTTAATGTCTAAGAGACTATAAGGTTTGTCCTCAGGCTAAAAGCAAAAGCTGCCTTCAAACTCTTCACTTCTTGAGTTCATTTGGAGTCACTTTAATCTGTTTTTGTATTAAACTTCACCTGTAGGAGCTGAGCAAAGTCTTGGTCAATGCTTCGAATATGTTTTTGTTTTTCTATTTCATATACATCCTAAAGATCCTCAGACCTGTTTGTGAGTCTTAAATTTGGCATCATTGGTACTTTTTAGCGGCATTTCACTGTCTTAACTTGTTTATGTGTGAATCATGTGTGTGGAAAGACTTTTAATTTCAATAAAATTAATTTTTATGATGAAAAATGTGATGTTTATGAGAAATAAAGTCAGATTTAGGATGCGCTCTGCTTTGAAAAAGAGTAAAGTGAGTTTTTCTGGTTGTCCGCAGTTAAATAAGTGTGTGTGCGTGTGCGTGGTGTGTGTGTGTGTGTGCATGCATTGTCTTACTTGCTCTCCTCGCCCCATTGAACAACAGTGATGAAATGGAGATGAGTTAAAGTGCTAACACAAAGCCCCAGCAGACCCCTGCGTCGCCGCCACAATGAAACCACCAAACACAAGAAAGTGAGAGGCTCTCGGAGAAACAGAGAGAAAGAGCAGAGAACGAGAGGGGGGAGAAATTAAGGAGGCCGACTTAGAAAGGGGAAAAAATAAAAGAAAGAGAAAGAGGAGAAGAGGAGGCCGAAGCATCCTGAGAGCAGGAGGAAGTGGATGGTGGTCAGAGGTAGCAGAATGGAGCGCTACCAGCTAGCTAGCTAATCCCCGCCAGACATAAAGCAGCTATATGTAAATGAAAGACGTGAAGTTTGGACGTCTTACTTTGATCTGTGAATCAGGCTCCCCCCCTCCTTCCTCTCCTCACCTCCTTCACTCTCACCCTCTTCTCCTTCCTCATTTCACCTTGTAAGAAAATCAAGCCTTATTTAGCTTAATCTCACTTAATGGCATCCAGCTCCTCCTTTGTCCTCCCTGATGCTAACAGATTCCCTCCTTTCACCCGCCACCATTCACATATCTACCCTCCATAATCCTCTTATTCTGGGGTGGCAATTATTTAGAGTATTTTATCAGCATTATGATTATGATTATTTGCATTATTATTATTCATGCGGCCGGGCTGAGGGCCGCTTGGAAGAATATCGACCCTCTCAGGAGGAGGCTGCTGCTTTCTTCCAGAGGGTTTGCAGGAGTGAACCTCCATTCAGGGCGACACATTTTCTGGGCGTTTGAACATATTGTGGCGTGAGTGTAATGAGTAGCACCGAACCAGCCCGTCCCGGCTCCTCCACGCACAGAAACATCAAGAATTTTAGAGGAGACGAGAGGGGGCTAATAATCAAAAGGCCTTCTCTCTGTGGAGCAGTAATTACACGGTGGGTTTTGATCTTTCGCTTGTTGGAGCCGTGAATGGAGGCGGGGGGAGATGAGGACTGTTTCACTGTTTTTAGGGGGGAGTCGGGGCTGGAGGGTTGGAGGGTTGGATGACGCTTTTCAGCTCTGAATCTGAAGTATATCAGAAATTGTAGCAGGGAGGATGCAATGAGAAGTTTGCTTTTTCTACGAGTAAATCTCTGCAGGAGACATCGAGGGATGGAAGGACGTGCAATAGTGGAGAGTAAATAAGGGACAAAAATACCTGGAAAACCGTGAAAAGTGCAATCAAATCAATTCACATTAATGTGAATTTTTTTTTATAGAAGGAAGCAGAAAGAACAGCACTATCCACACTAAATCTCCAGCTAGATTCTGGTGCATTTTTAACAAGTTAAGCACTATTTATCGTCAGTTAAACTCATCAACTTAGACCTTAACTTTTCCTTTTCTTCTGCTCAGACTTGTGTAGCGCATTATTGACAAGATAATAAACTAAAGGAAAGGAAGGAGGAAACAAGACGCAAACAAAAGGAGGACTGTTTGAATGTCGGGGTTGGATGACGCTTTTCAGCTCGGCGTCTTGTCTGAATCTGCAGTATGTCAAAAATTATAGCACAGAAGATGCAATGAGAAGTTTGCTCCTCTGCTTTTTCTACGAGCGACTCTCTGCAGAAGACATCCAGGGATGGAAGGAGAGGGATGTGAGTAAATAAGGCACACAAAAGACCTGAAAAAGTGCAATCAAGTGACCTGAAAAGTGACTATGAAGCTGCTTGTGATGTCTAATCTTCAGCCTAATAATATTAAAAATGCACTAAAAACCAAGTGTGGTCAAGTCATATTGGAGGAAAGCATGGTGTGTTTGGAAGAGTTCAAAATCCTAATTTGATGCAACATTCTTAGTATATGTAGTATAATACACATAATTTTCACAGTAGACTCTTTTCTGCTATTTCTGCACATAGATTGTCGGGATAGATGTGCTTCTATTGACTGATTTTAAGTGAATAAGTAAATATCAGGCTGCCTGTGGTGTCTAATCTTAACTTGCTGTGAAAAAATCTCAGATGTGAAGATCTTAACTTTGTTTATCTGACTTCTAATATTGAAAGTGCATAAAAAATTTAAAAAGTACAAGTCACACAGGAGAAGAAGACCAGTGTGAGTTAAGTCTGAGTCTCCACTGCAAACATACTAAGTCTTATCAGTTTAATAAACAGCATTTTCACAGTAAACTCCTTCTGTAGTTTGTTTGCAAGAAATTCTGCTGCTTTTGTGCATATATTTTTGGTAAACGGGCACTTTTATTGATTGATTTTACACCTGTTTGCATATCTATCAGTTGTACATCATCTTCAGACTCACTGCACCAGGTTTTAATCCAATGAATTTCTGTTTTTTGTTTGTTTTCTGTGTGTGAGTGTCTCCTCTATCTCCAATGAGTGGAACAATAATTAAAATGCAATAGTCTCCCTATAGAGCACACTTAAAAATGACTTGTTTTTTTATGTACATACTAAATTTAGTCATTTTCCCTTTGAGCAGCATCATTTTCGCATCACTTTTCTCTTCTTTAATCTGAACATTCAAACAAGAATGTTGCTATAAAATAACGTCCTGGATTTCTGCTTTTTCTGCTCACCTTTAAAGTTTGTGTCGTGATAAATGTTCAGTTTTCAGGTTTAAAGAATGAAAAACTCTGGTTTTGGTTGGATCACTTTGATTGACAGCGATGTGAAGCTCCGCCCACAAAAGATAGAAATACAGAAATGACAACGAGACACATTTTCAAGCTTCAAGGGAAAGATTGAGTTCATAGTCGACTGTATTGCTCAGAGATGAAAGCAGGCTGCCTTTAACTAGCAAAACTTTATTTCTAAGAACCCTTTATCCAGGGATCTGATCTCCATTCATCCAGCTGCAGCAGAACACTGCAGTCTGTGCAACATTCACACCGAAATTAGAATTATCTGATGAATTAACTGTATTTCTGTAACATAAGAAATGTAATAAAACGCTCATAACCAAAGAGACATTATTAGATTTAAAAAAGAAGGAAAGCCTAAGTGTGAGTAGTAAAATATTCTATTATTAACATGTTAAAGGCTGCATACATGAACAGTCATCTAGGCTTCCAGATCTTCTCCATCTCCGGGAGTCACTTTGGGAACCGTGGAGCTGGAGCCGGGTGGTTGAACCTGGGCAGTCTGCAGACCCCACAGGGGCACAGGGGCCCTCCCGAGGCCCCCGCTGAGCTCCACTGCACCGGGGCCAGTGAGGCCTCCATGGGGCCCGGAGACAGCAGGGGACACTTAGCTGCTGCAGAGGATGATGATGATGAGGAGGAGGAGGCTGAGGAGAGGAGGGACTCCTGGGTGAGGAGGAGCTGACCGGGGCCCGAGATGAGGGGCCACCCTCCAGCCAGCAGCAGCCGGGGGACCGGCCCCGTGTTCACCCCCATCCCGACGCTCACCTCCCCCAGCAGACGCCTCATCTCCTGCAGGGAGGAGCCCAGCAGCAGGATGTAGTTCCTTGCAAGGACCAGGGTGGAGATCTTGGAGAGCCTCCGGCCTGGAGGAGCTCCAGGCTGGTGGGACTGGGAGGAGGCAGAGGAAGGCGAGGAGGCGTACGGCACCATCACCTCCCTCAGAGCATCCATGGCGATGTTCAAGTCCTGCATCCTCTTCCTCTCCCTGCTGTTGATCTTCCTCCTCAGCTCCTGCTGCTCCTCGGGGCTCAGCTCCCTCTGCGGTTTGGTGGTTCTCTGGCCGGTCTGGAGGCCGAGCATCGGTGCAGGATTGAGGCGGGAGCTGAGGCTGAAGCCTGGAGGGCAGTGGGGTAAGTCCTGCACGGAGCCGGGGCCACAGAGGGGCTCCTGGGCCCTGATCACCGGGTTGGACAGAACATTCATAGTCTGGAGCTGCACTTCAGCTAAAGACAAAGTCTGAGAACCAGTCAATGCAGAAACACGGAAGAAAAATCCACCGACTGCAGAATCCCGTCCTCCTTCCCTCCACCTGTTGATCTCCCCTCTGCCTGCAGGAAACCTCCAGCTGCCATCCAGCACAGCGTCGGCTTCTGGCTCCACAAGTGAGTAACCGAGAGCCTCAAAAAGCGGCCGCTCGGTTTTGTCTCAGTTCCACAGCTGCGTGAGGCGAGAGTGACGGCTCCCACTGAGGAGAAGTGAGCTAAATGCTCCCCTCAGATACCCCCACCTCAGCCCAACTCCTCCCCGACACAGGATGGCTCTTTAGAAACACACAGATGCACGTCTGACTGGGTTTCCTGACAGTTCAATGGGGAAAAAACAGCTCAAAGGTGACACACAGATCGCCAGCAGAATCCCACTAAGGAAAGGGATCATTTCACACAAGATAGTCAGCGATGTTAGACGGTTTTAGAAGGTCAGATTGAACATTAACACAACTGAAGTCCTGATGATCTTCCTCAGTGAGGCTCTACCCTCACTAAAGAAGCTGCCATTATAAAACATACATAAAACGAGACAAACAGGCTAAATTCAGTCACACAATGAATATATTCATACGTACATCTGATAGTTAAAAAGAAGCTGTTCTACAAGTACAGAGATCAAAGTGGACAAACGCACACAAATGTTCATAAAACTAATCAACAAAGTGACACATTTTAAAGCTTTTGTTTCCATGCCAATAATCTTTTCAAGCCTATAAATAACTGACATGTCACTTCTCTCTGGAATCAGATCTATGAAGTCCATTCGCTGCAGCTCGAGCACACCAGCTCACCTCTGACTCAAACACTGTAAACTGATCTCTGCTGCACAGTGACAAGCTGTAGGACTGCAATAATTCAGCCCTGAACCAGAAACCGACTCTGAAGAAGAAGAATGATACAGAAAGTCTCATCCTGCAAACTGACAGAGTTGGTTCTTTAGGTTTAATGTTCACCACCAGTCAAACGTTTGGACACGACTTCTCACACATTCACTGCTTTTTATTCGTGTGCATTATTTCCTACATTGTAGATTAATATTGAAGATTAACACTTTTTTTCTTTGCAACATAATTCCAGATGTATTCTTTTATAGTTTTGATGTCTTCAGTATTAATCTACAATGCAGAAAAATATATAAAATACAACATTGAATTAGAAAATGTGTCCAAATTTTTGACTGGTAGTTGTATGAATCCCCAGAAGGCTAAATCTGTGTTTTTGTTATTGGTACGCTGCAGTTTTAAGGTGGAAGTGCTGCTGATTACACCACAATAAGTCTTCCAGCAACTGAAACTACCATATGGACTTGTTGATTTTCACTGGAGGGGTCTTTATGAGTGTCTGTACAGCACGGTTTTATGAGACAGTGCCTTTGAAATTTTGCCCCATGTCACTTAAAACCTTGTTAATTTCACCACTTTGGTCAAAATTTGAATCCATCTGTCCATAAAAGTTTGTGCGGGCATCGACAATGTGATCTAAACTTTACTTTCAAATTGGTAATACTCTCATGTTGCATCACAGTTAAACACATGCTCAAACGGTGCACGTTTAAAAGATATTTCTGGTGTCTAACAGTGCAGAACTGATTATTATTTGACATCCAAGCCACCAGGAAAATGAAAACAACAGGACGGTGAATGCTAGCATGAGCTGCTAAACATATTAGAACTGTCAGTGTGTTGCTTTTACTCTTTCTTTCTGTGAATTTAATTGGGAAAACAACATTATGAGCTTAATGGAATGCACCCCCGAGCCCCTTTTAGCAGCTCGGAGGCCATTAAACCAACAGGACTTAGTGGAGTGACAGAGAGCAGGTATTAGCACTATTAGCCGGGTATTAATCGTGTCGGAGAACAGTTTTGGCAGACGGTGAATGGATAGGTCGTTGTGTGCGGGGAGTTAATTGATGGTTTTGAGGTGGGGGTTATTGTTGCTGGGCTGGCGGAGAGCTGGGCAGCGTTCCAGACAGAAACACAACGGGCCGATTGACTCCGACCACAGGTGAAGCTGGCCGGGGGCACCGAGCAAGGCTGGAAACCTTCAAATGTGCCATTCATGAGGCACAAAAAAGAGCTCGGCATCACTCTGTGGCACGGTGGAGCTGGCCGTCCCCTCTGTGCACTGCCTCCCCTCACCTCCCCCTCCATCCTCCTTATCCTCCCTGTAAAGTGCCACGTGAGGAGGGGGAGAAGGACAGCAGCGGCACAAACAGAAAGCAAGTTGTTTACGATGAAAGCAGAAGGAGATGCAGAGGAGGAAGACCCTTTCTTTCTTCCCAGCCGGCTCCTCTCTTGTGGTTCGGGGCGGTGAAAGATGCGCTTCCCTTCCCCACCAGCGGTCCGGTGGCGTCCGGCTGCTGCTGGGGCTGAAGCTGAAAGGACGGCTGCAGACGGACAGGAAAGAGAGGCTGCATGAAAAGGCCAGGCGGATGGGCCTCGCACCTGCAGGAGAACAGAGTGCAGGCAGCCACCGTGGACGTGTGTGTGTGTGTGTGTGTGTGTGTGTGTGTGTGTGTGTGTGTGTGTGTGTGTGTGTGTGTGTGTGTGTGTGTGTGTGTGTGTGTGCTCATTTTGATTTCTAGTGCCGGCTCACAATGAGAGGTAATAAACGCAGCAGTGAAAGAAAAGCGGCCGATGGTTTTCACTGGATTTCAGGATCGTTTCTGATTCGAGAGAAGAAATAAAAAGAGGACACCTGCGAGGAGCCGCACATACAGAAGTCAGAATAGAGGAGAAAGAAAGAAGCTGGTGTCTACTAGAACACTGCACCCCCTCCTCCTCCCCTCCACCACCACTTACAAGGGGAAGAAAAGTGAGCTTGATTTGGGGCTGCGGCAGCGTATCCGCCTCCCTCCCAGCTTCCAGGCTCCTTTTGATGAGGCTGGACCAGGGCAGGAGCACCGGTGGCTTCAGGGCAGGGGGAAGACTAGTGTCTTTATGGTGGAAAGAGCCCTGTCCATCTGGGCCAGGCCGTCCGATGGGGGGTCTGCACCTGGGAGCTAAATGCCTCGTCTGTGTGGAGCCGTTTCCTGCGGCTGACAGACAGGAAGACACCTCGGCCAAACTCCCCGAGTCGATTTATCCCCAGTACAGGATGACAGATACACCCAGACTGACACCACCGAGGAAGAAAGCTGATGAAATCCTTTCTCTGCAAACACCAGCAAAAATAGTTTTAAAAAAGATGAGAAAATGGAGGAAGTATCAAAGGAATGAAAACATATGCTCAGTGTTTTTGCTTATTTTCTTTTCTTTGTAGTTTCTTTGTTTTCTCCTTTTTTATATATATATAATTCTGAAAGTACAAATCACCAACATGTAGACGATTAATCATTCTAATGTGTTTATTTGTGATAGACTTTAATCAAATTTACCAGAGTTTTCACCAGTTTGAACTGGTTTTAAGCAGGTTTTGCTTTTGTAAGTTCCAAAGTTTACAGTTATGGACGTTTTAAGGTTTCTGCAGCTTTTTAAGCTCACATTTGACTCCAGTGGTGATAAATTAAGCAAAATTTGGGAAAATGAAAAACGGATTTTGATAATTTACTAGATTTGTTTCAGATTTCATATATTTTAACCAAACAGCACCAGGATTGTTTTCAGTCAGCCTCAGTTTATCAGGTTTAAACAGATTTTCATCTCGTTTATTATAAGGTTTTAGTTGCTCACATCTGATATCGGTGACAGAAACTAAAGCAAAGTTTGGGGAAAGGAAAAAGAAAATTGATAATACATTAGATTCATTATGGCTTTTTTGCTTTTATGGATTTGAACCAAACATTACCATTTTCTCTCCTATCATGCATCAGTTAAACTGTTTTTTTTCTCCTTTTAGCAGATTTTCCTTCTGCAGGTTTCAAAATTTACACTAACTTAGATTCATACAGTTCTAAAATTTCAACAGAATATGTAGGAACTGAAGCAATATTTGGGAAAATGAAAAACACATTTTGATAAATCACGAGATTTGTTTCAGCTTTTCTACATTTTAACCAAACAATGCCGGGATTTCTTTCTACTGTGCATCAGTTTAACTGGTTTTAAACGGATTTGACTTCTGCAGTTTTCAAAGTTTGGGTTTTGCTGCTTCACTAACTTCAGTGCTAACATTTGGTTCTGGTTTTAGAAGCGAAAGTTGGGAAAAAATATCATCTAATAAATCAATAAAATGAACTCTAACCAAACCAACAAACCTTCATCTGCATCTGTTTGCCGTTTAATGCAAATAGAAGATTTTAAAACATTTAATTCAGAGTATTCAATCCAGGT
The DNA here is from genome assembly GCF_021347895.1 of Acanthochromis polyacanthus. Lineage (NCBI taxonomy): Eukaryota > Metazoa > Chordata > Actinopteri > Pomacentridae > Acanthochromis > Acanthochromis polyacanthus. The sequence continues at coordinate 35,450,941 of NC_067126.1, read as the reverse complement.
TTGTAGTATTGTTTTTCAGTATTTTGACAGATATATACATTTATAAATTTACATAGCATTTTGAAAGGAACAAATCTGAGTTTTGCCCGCCCAGCAGATCTCTCCTGGCTGAAAACAACCTCCACCCGCTCCTTAATTGAGAACAAATTGGCCTAATTATGAAGCCACCTCAGCGGATATAAAGAGACATTCATGAATTAATTCTGAGTCGCTGCTGCTGCTCCGGACACAATCTTGACTTAATGGAGTCGATTTACATCAGGTGTCTGATTGACTCTTCTGTGTGTCACTTGTTGGTGTGTTTGTGAGGATTTATCAGGCGCTTAATGTCTGAAGGAGGCTTTCCAATTCCACAAATTGGCACGATTACGCAGCTATTTAGTGTCCTCGTCTGTTCGTCACTGACTGTCCTCAGCTTAATGAGAAGAAGTTCTTTCAATAATTATTTCAATATAGAACCTAAAACACGGGTCTGATTCACTGTTTTAAATTATTACAGGAGTAGAGGAAGAAGTAGAAGAATAAAAAACAGCAGTAATTCTGACACTTTGTTTTAGCTATACCCGGATCTCTTAGTGGTGAATAAACAGTTTCTAGACGTTAGAGTGCACCTGCAGCAACATGCAAACCCACTGTGAGCTTCAGGTCATCAAACTCTTTTTATATGCGAACATACTGGGCTTTACTCCGGCATGCAGCTGTTTTAAAGGTAAAGTCAGCGATCCTGATCCAATACGGTTTATTTTAGATTCACTGAATATCTCCTCATCGTCAAATGTTTCAGACGTTATCATACCAACAAATCTCAGTTACTGCTGCATGTTATTTCCATACATGTGGTTCAGTAAAGACCTCCAGCACCTTGTAGCAGAAGATTTATTGGTGGTGAAGTCACAATTTTGCACTTACAAAGAGAAAGGAGCCTGCATTTGTAAGCTGGAGGTGCTGGTGGTGCTGTAAGCCGTCAAACTTTCATCCAGGAGACGCTTGAACCATTAAAATAGCATTAGATGTGTGGATTTGACTTTCGTTGTCACGGTTTTTCTCTTGGTGTTTACTTGGTTATGTTTAGGCACCAAAAAAGCTCAGCTAGATTTAGAAAAGGTCAAACCTGGTTATCACATCATTCAATGCTCAGTTTAGTACATTTTTCACGGTGATGGCTTCCCTAACATTTTTCTGCTCTAATTCATTATGATTTTATTTTTATTTTCCATACAAAATTTTATATATTGCCAAAAAAGAAATATCTGTCACGATTATCTCAACTTAATAAAAAGAACACAATCAAAACTATTTCTGAATAAGCTCACTTTATTACTGTTTAGCTAATTAGCAGGTGGTTGTTATTGAATTCAGATGGTTATTGAGTTGACATTTTAATGATATCCACTATTTTTTTAATCAATAAGTGATTGTTTCCATGATAAATAATTATGGAATTTGTAAAGACATGATAATAACAAAGTCCCTCAATTATAGATTGACCCACGTGTTTTTGTCATGCAGGGTTTAAAAAGGTAAATAGTCGCCGTTTAACCTCAGCGAGGTTCTTCCAGGAGCTTTACAAAGTGTTGCTCATTCAGTCATTACCAGTGGGGACAGAGCTGCCATCGAGCTGCTTCCTCCCATCAGAACTACCTGAACGTTTGGTTTCTTACCTTAGAACATGAAGTGTTGAATTCTGCAGTGTAGGAAAACCTCACTCTACTCTCTGAGCCACAGACATGGATTTTATTTTACAAAAATTGGGAAAAAAATCTTGCAATACTGAGAAAAAGGGGGCAGTCTGCATGCTACAGATATCTACTGCTTACATTTTAATGGTCTCTCCATGATTTCTTTTGTCGTGTGACGGTTAAATCATGCATGTCTTCTCAGTTGTAGAGAGGAACGCAAAATTATTTGTTTCTCACAGATTCTGGTTCAAACAAACACTTTATTTTGGGAAATTGTTAAATTAGATTATGTAGAATAAAGTGATTTTGATGAAATATCAAAATTTGAGGCTTGGATTTGGTAGATTTTCATAAGAGAACACCAGAAATGACACATATATAGGCTGACAGACAGCAGAAAATCTGATGGTTGTTTGCTGGTTTTCAATTCTCTGCTCTGATAATTGTCATTCTGACTTATTTTTTAAAGACAACAAACCTTTCAAACCTGCTGGAAGCGTTGAGAGGATTAAAATGAACCACATCAAAGATTTGATTTGAACTGATGCTAACGACAAAGAAGCTTCTTCACTAACTAACATTAATAATAACCACTAATAAATAAATAAGAACTAATAATAACCAATAAACTACTAAAAAATCAACCAATAAGCTTCAGGTAAGAGTCCACAGATTTGCCGTCTCATAAATGAACCGTGGTTTTGTTTATTCTCGGCCATATTTGCAGGTCTGACAATCAGAAAAGTTAATTTTTGTTTCTGAACTTTGTGAAGCCGTTAAATGAGGTGCACCTGCTATCTGCCTGGACTGTCGTCTGTTTACGACGCGCAAAGAGAGTCTAATGAGAAATTAACAGTTGCCAGTGACTGATTTCCTCCATGTGTTCCTGCGGACAAACAGGTGCAGCGGCAGCAACAATAGAAATATAAGAGAGTAGGACTTTAAAGGGAGAAAAGCTGCTCTGCATCAAAGCGTAGACGGAGGACTCCCTTGTCTATTGGGCCTAACTCCTGCTCTGGGAGGCCTCGCCAAAGACATGAGAAGATTACAAGCTGTTAATAAGGTGGAACCAATCGGCTGAAGGTCTGCTTTTGTCCTTCCCAGCATGCTTTGTGAGCGCTGGCCTGGGATAGTGGGCATTTGGTGCTGATCATAGTGTGGCGGGGATAATGACGGTGGGAGGGGTGTAAGGTTTTAGCCCCCGGCCCTTTGTGAAAGAGAGCCTAAATGCTTCACTTCAATAGCTGCACACGCTCAGTTGGTCACGCTTGTTTAAATACAGATGGACGTTTGCCACATTCATATTTCACGGTGCTAACTGCTCCTCTGACACTTTCACTCATTTCTGGTTTTGTCCTTTTTCTGTCAAATGCCTGTGAACCTTCTGTACCCTGACATGTTGGTATTTTGGATGATTTTTTCAGAATATTCTAGTTTTATTCAGATTTGTGCTGATTTGTCTGCTCCAACCTCCCACTGTGGTCATTTAAAATCACCCCGAACCCAACCTTACTCAGCGATTGTCCATTGTTCCAGCAGATGTTCCTCTCTGAAACAATGCCACCAGGGATTTGGAGGGTGTTTGCTAATAGGAGAGAGCTAGTTAACCCCCCCCCCCCCCCCCCCCCTCAGCAAAGTAGCCTTAAACCTCCCGATCTCATTTAACCATGACAATGATGGATTCACAGATACTAACATGTTCCACAGGAATCCAAAGTCAAACACAGAGCTGTTTCTTCTTATTCTTTCTTTCCTTGTTCTAGGGGGGGGCGGTTGAGATGTTTCTTTTAAGGTTTTATTAGCGGTACAAGGCCAAGGGTGGGTTTAAGGGGTGATCCGTCTGTATGGAGGGCGGTGCAGTGAGCCCAAAGTCACTGTTAAAGTGAAAGCTGCCAGCAGTATGATGGATGAAGATCCATGAGATTAGACTTCCTGAAGGGGTGAAGGCCCTGAATGCATCTCCACCAAAATAAAGGGTTAAAGCTGCACCAAATGTTGGTGTTTGAGAGCCATCGCTACTAACTTCATTTATAACGTTGGATAAACTCAATTTGAATGTTTAATTTAGTGCTACAAAGTTCACTTAAAAACTCTGATTAAAGTTACTGTTTCCACTTTAATGGATAAATGTGGTTTCAGTCAATACTGAGCCTTATTTAGTTTTATTAGAAGTGGGATTGCATTTACAAATAGATCTAAAAAAGTTGAAAAAAAACAACCAATGAAGTAGAAAGTACTCCTCAAAGTGACCATCACCGTTTAAAGTTGACTTGCAAAGGACTAATTTTCAGTTTTACTTCCAAATAAAGTGTTTTAGATTGTTTGTTCAGTCAGAAAACTTTGAATTTGTAGCCTGGAAGGACAAAATTTTATAGTTTTGTACATGAGCAACCATTAAACCGCAGCATATAACATTAAGTTCACCTGTGTTCAGCCTGGCTAAGTCGGTCTCTGGATGCTTCCCTTTGGACACATTTCGCGCTCGGCCAGCTGGGACTCCACAAGGAAGGACCAGGACACGGTGAAGGATCACATCTTCCAGCTGACCGGAGAGGAATCCACCAGGAAGGAGCTGGATGAAGGAGCTGGGGGGAAAAGGAGGTCTCTGGTTGGCCCTGTTTGCTACGCCGTGACCTGAAGATTCAAAATGAAGGAAGGAAGGAATCATCTGATCAATAGTTCAAAGAAGATTTGTTTCAGTTTCAAGATTATCAGAGTTCGATGTTTTCCTCCATCCACCAGCTGACCACAAGACTCTTGGCTCAACAGATTTTAAATATTGAACCAGATCTCTGTTTCTTTAACTGTTTTAACCCTCTGAAACCCAAAACCCATCGACAGGTTTGAAAGGTTTGTTATCTTAAAAAAAAAATGCCAAAATGAAAACATTTATCAGTTAGAAACTGTATGAATGGGTTGATTAGAGCTCAAAATCATGATATTTAATTTAAAAATTCCACCAAAAACAAAGCATTTGCTCTAACCAGATGCTGTAAAAAAAACACAACTGAGAAATTATTCGCCTCTCAGCTGGGACCAATAGTCAAATGTAGAAAATTCAGGGACTTTCTGGCTGGACTGGGTTGAACTGCAGGATGTGTTTTCACAGTGCAGACAGAAGACAAGTATGGAAGCAAATTAAAAAAATACATGGGAAACTATTGTGCATGCTGATTCCAGGGTGTTTGTTTTACATTTTTAAATTTCTACTTCTAGCCATGATTGTGTTGTTTCCAAAGAGACGCAGTAAAAATAAAATGTGACGGGAGCAAAACAAAACCAGAAACCAAACTATTCAACCTTTACCTGAAATGCTCCATTTATTTTTCTGTGAATGACTAAAATGATTCTATGTAAAATAGAAGCTTTTGCAAACTCTCAGTAAAACTATGATGTTTATGGCATCTGGAGTCTTAAACAGACACGGATGAGATGAACCCAACAAAAAAGGATCCATAAAGCTTCAGTGGTTTGTTGATGGTGAAAAACATTTCAACACATCGTTCTGATTTCACTAAATCTTGTTCTGTCGGGCTGGCAGATGGATGCAGAGGATGTAAGATGATTCTCTGAGGCAGTGATGGACACATCTGTCAGCCTACACACACACACACACACACACACACACACACACACACACACACACACACACACACACACACACACACACACACACGTTTGTTTTTCTATACCGGTGGGGACTTACCATTGACTCCCATTCATATCTAACTCCTAACCCATACCCTAACCCTAACCTTAACTATCACCAAATCAATGCCTAACCCTAAACAAACGTTTTTGCACTTTTACATTTTTTATTAACAACAATATGGCCAAGAAAACGGTGTTGCCACCCGTGGGGACCTCATTTTAGGTCCCCACCGTAAGACAAGTCCCCACCTTTATAGCAAATAGTCAGGTCAAAGTCCCCACCGGTATAGCAGAAACAAGTACACACACACACACACACACACACACACACACACACACACACACACACACACACACACACACACACACACACACACACACACACACACACACACACACACACACACACACACACACAGTCCTCCCACAGTTCCTTCCAGCCTCCTCTTCCTCAGACAGACCAGACTTTCCTCCTCTTCCTCCTCCTCAGCTCCTCCACCTCCTGCTGTGCTGCTGCTCCTCTCAGACTCTCACACATTAAAATCCTCTCTAGAACCAGTGAGATCACCCTGAAGCACCACTTTCCTTCTCTATTCAGCTGCTGTCTGATCAAACTGAAGCAGGCTTGTCACAGATGTTCAGGACTGACCTCCCACTGATTTCGGGAGGCGACTGAGGCATTCTCTTTTCACATTTTGTCTGAATATAACACGTTAATCTTTGTGAGTTTTTCAGCTCCTCTCTGTTCAGTTTTCTGGCTGATCTGATGACAGCATCCTGAGTGTGGTGCTAATCTGATTTATGAAGCGGTGGACTCCAGGGAAGCAACAACTCAGAGAGCTGACATATGCTGCAGTGCAACACGATAGCAGGCTTCAGTAACTTGACAAATTGGGGTTGTCGTTATTAAAACATCTCATGGTGGCACGACTGCTGTGAAATAATTACACAAACCAAAGAACCAAAGGACCAACGAGCGTCATTTTCCAGCTCATTTGTTTGTCAGTGCTGGTTTGAACAAAAATGTGTGAGAAAATGTTTGTTTTTCATCCGTCATCAACGCTGGTTTTGTTCATTTTGACAACAATCACTTCAGAACTACTTGTTTTAAACCAAACCATGATCTTCCTCAAACATAATCAAGCAGTTTTTGTATAAATCCAACCAAACCAAGATGCCCACTGCCAGAAGAAAACAGTCAAATCGGAAAAGAAATATACTAACAAACATAATTTTTAAATGCAAAGAGATATGTATTTTTTGCCTTGTTTAGATCTGTTTCTCTATTTAAAAAGAATGGAAATGTTTGGATATAAAATACAAAAACTAAACATCATATCTTGCTTCCAACTTCAACCTCTGGATGTGAATACCTCTGATAGGTGTCTGTTTAATCAGTCCTTCATTAGGAGGTTGAAACTCTCCTCTCTGGAGCACCCAGGACTTTGTCAGACCCAACTTTTACCTTCAAAGTTGTGACCTGAGGCTTCAATGGCCCAGAGAAATAAAATCTAAAAATAAAAACTGTCTCTACGGTAAGGATCTCATTCCACAAATGAACTCCAACTCCACCGTCGTGGACTGCAGCCAGATCTACAGAAGATCATTTTCTGCTCTCCAGGAGATCCACTGGAAGCTGGAGGTCCACTCCAACCAGAAACTGCAAGAAAACTAGTTCATGTCTCTGTGGTTAAAGAGCAGAACTAAGGTGCTATAAAGTCCGTCTGTGATTAGATAGATGACTATCGTCACCAACTGCAGTCCAACACAGTGGAGTTGAAATCCATATGCAGAAAAAAAACCTTAAGATTTCATTTTCCTCTGGTTCAAATATGCAAACAAGCAACTGTGGACCTCCACAATGCCCCTTTCTAGTCCACAACAGTCTGCTTGGAGGCTTCCATACATGCTCAGTAGGTCGTATCAGTGTGCTCAGTTAGTTGTAGTCGCTGCGTGGACACAAATTTTAGGTTGCATGTGGATCCATGCTGATACCAGAACCCTAACATAGTCAGACACATAAAGTAAAACAGGTGAAGAACATGAGGGAGCGATACCAGTGATCTGCAGGCCTTCAAGGAGGGAAACCTTCAGTTTACGATGGGCTAAGGCTAGCTGTTTAGCAACAACTGAACTGTTTTAACCAACCAAGTTTGTATCTTCAAACATAGCTATAAAAATGCTCTTAAAGTTCGTAAATGATACGGTGATTCTTTGTAAAACACAGATGCTTCAACCACACCTTCAACCAAGCAGCACAGAAGATCTAGAAGATCTGCACAATCACCACAAGACTAGTGTCACCAAATGACGTCACTTAGTGCACCTTAAAATAAGGCTAAATCTAGAATATTAGCTCAGGTCACAACCTGTTCAAACAAAGACCTGGAAACCCTGAAGTAAGACATGAAATCTTGGCTCTATTTCATACAAGCTACCCTCTAAAAATAAGCCACACATTAGAAACAACACAAAAGATTCCTGTAATTAGAGGAGTTTGTTCAATCAGTCAAATCAAAATCTACATATAGGGTAAGAGAGAACAATTTGATGAGTTTCAAATTAGAACTTATTGAATTTTAAGGTACAAAAGGCCTGAAAATAAACTTAAAACCAATGAGTCACCTTCTACCAAGCCAGTGTATTCATTCGGTGGACAAAAATGGTGATCTTTGATGAGAAAAAATAAGACTAACTCATCCTAAAATAAGACATGATGACTCTATAGAACATCTTGTATGCAGTGTTTCCTAACAGCTCTTTAGTTTCCCTGAATCCTGTCCGGTTGAGTCTTTGTCCAGCAGCAGTCAGAGCTGGCAGGGCCAACACCAGAGAACTGACACCGGCGTGACATGGTCAACAAACCATATGGGCTTTAATTCCCATCATAGCACCCTGATGCACACAGTCAAAGTCACGGAGTATAGAGTGAGGTTCGTACGAGTTAGATTCATGTTTACGCCACAATTCTGTAAGTTTGAAGGTGGAGTGTTCATGCATAAAGTCAGAAAAAAGACGAAGTGGAAGCAGCCGATTCACCCTGAATGCTACAAAATGGAGTGAAGATTCACCTCTGCAGGGTTGGGGTTAGCTTTACAGTTCATCTTTGGACTATTTCTTCATGGATCTGACTTTGTGCAATGGTTGAAGATCTCCTTTGCTGCTACATGTGTTAAGAAGGGTGAATATTCACTTTATCTTTTTGTTACTACAAATTTCCTTCTAAGCTGCACAACAGACAGAAATATGATGGTAATGACAGCTGATTTTACTAATTACGATGCTTATATGTGGATATGTTGCACAGATTGGATCAAAGTCGATCTAAAAAGGTTGCAAATTTAAAATGAGGAATCAATAAGCACCAAAAAACACAAACTCATAACTAAACCAAAGTAAATGAACAGTGGTACAATCTACTAACTTTGTTAACATCAAATTATTCACTAGGAATGCACAAAGTGTCAACAAAAAAAATCAAGATTCGAACCTTATTAATGTGTCCATCTGATGTTTTTTCATATTCTAGAAGACCCATCCATCCATCCATCCATCCATTCTCTATACACCGCTTTATCCTCATTAGGGTCTCGGGGGTGCTGGAGTCTATCCCAGCTGACTCGAGTGAAGGCAGGGGACACCCTGGACAGGTTGCCAGTCTGTCACAGGGCTTCTGGAAGACCCACCACGAGTAAAATATACCCAATCAATGAACGCTTCCATCTTGAAAAACAGTCCACCAATCACAGCCTCAAAAACATGGATTTTAACTTCCAGTTTCACAAATGATAAACCAGAGGAACCAATCCTTACAGCTTGGACAGCAGACAGAAATATGACACTAATGAGAACTAATTTTGTGACTGATTCTGATGCTTATATGTGGATACGTTGCACATATGTTGCTCTACTGACAGCCTCATAAACACAGACATAAACTACTAACCGGAGGAGTCAATCCTGTCAACTTGCACGGCAGACAGAAAGTTGACACTAACGAGAGACAATTCTGTGACTAATTCTGATTCTTATGCATGTATATATTTCTCAGATTGGATTAAAATAGAAAAAAAGAAATGACCCAATGTTAATGTAAAAGATTGAAATTATAAAGACTACTGATTCTAAATGAGATCCACTTTGACCTCTAACACAAACCTAATATCAAGTAAATCAACAGTGAAACGACCTTTTGATTTACTTAACTTCGCATCATTCATGTTGATGGGGAAGACGTAAAATTTAACAACAAAAATCAAGTTTTCTAACCTTGTTATCATGTCCGTGTGGTGCTATTTATATTCTGGAAGATGTATCATGACTGAAATCAGCAGTAAACACCATGGATGGGTATTAATAAGACTAGAGATTCAGGAGGTTTAAGATCACACCAGACAGCTACACTGTGCAATAAATTCTTACTTTGAAAATCTTCCTTTACCAAATGTACACAACGTTTAAAAAAAACTAAAGCAATTCTATAATCTCACCACCTCACAAACACTAAGTCAGACTTCTAGATTCCCACATAACAAACCCAGAAGCCCATCCTCCCAGCAGACAGAAACATGATGCTAATGACAGCTCATTTTGTTACTGATTCTGGTGGTTGTGTATATATTTATGCATATATATGTATTTGTCAGATTGGGGGGCAGGTGTGCACCCCATGTCGCATTTAGTTGCCCCTCGTCCTGCAGTCTTTTAAACCGGTGTCCACCCAGCAGACCACTGGCCCCCATCACACCCCTCTGAGACCTCAGTGTTCCTGGAGCTCCTCACTTTGATGTTTAATCCCATCCTGACTGTGTCCTCCTTCAGGCCGCCGAGCCGCTCGGCCAGTCATGAATATCCAAAGGTTCGCTTACTTGACAGGATTATCCGTCCTTTCAAAGCCGCTGGGGACGATTCTTCAGCCACAAAAAAACACACTCAATGGATCTTCTGCTCCTCTCGCTTTGTTTCTTTGGTTTTCCGTCACTCCCTCCTGTCTTTGTCCCTCCGGGATTTCACTAAACACATTGATCCATCCAATCGAAGGGTTCATCTGCTCTTCATAGATTATCAGACACACAAACGTACACACAAGCATCACTCAGAGGGCTTCAGGATTTAGATATCTGGGTGAATCTGATGATATATTTATGGATGCTTCTGAGTTCCAGCACTTCTTGGCTTTGGTTCTGGTGTGAAAGAATGTCTGAGTTTTCACTAAAACAGCAGCAATGATGGAAATGTAGCTGCTGTTCCAACACACTGAAGTTCTTCTGCTAGTTCTGTTAGTCCCAAATGTCTCTCAATCAATTCTGGATCAACCTGTTAATGTAGGACCTGTACCTAGAATCAAACAGACTTCCATCTGAAGCACTACGTACAGCGCAAACACTAGAACTTATCGGAAGAGTTTAAAAACATAAGAAAACACAAGTTCTTTTACACACATGAATGGCTTCTTTCCTTCCTTTCCAGTCACCTTCTCACCTCTAAACACTCAGGTGGATTCACAGCATACTTAGCAAATGTCTCAGTGGGGAATTTAAAGTGCTACCCAATGAATAAACCTTAAGAGCAACAATATCTAGTGATGTGTGGAGATTTCCAAGTTGGAATAACATGAGGTCTTCCATTCCTTCCACTGTACTGATGGCACGATTAATTTAAATTGCATAGATCAAACTTGGTGAGTCAGAAACTGGTAAAAACCAAAACTCCTGCATCCACAGGATGAAGTTTATCTCCTGGTTATAACTCCACTCACTAACTAAACCTTCTTCATGGGCATTAAATGGCATCAACATCTACGTTCTCAGCCATGCAGCCACTTGTGTATTCGTCCAATACAGTCGGAGCTTCTTTGTGCTTTGAGTCCATCAGAGAGCAGATGAGGCGTCTGGAGTAAACATCAGTGACCTCTGAGGTCTCATCTCCACCTTAGAGCTCCAACTACTCCCTGTCAGAGTTAAATCCCGCCTTTGTCTCTGACAGCTTCTCTGTTTGTTCATCTTCTCTCCCTTATTCCTCCTTTTCTCCGTCATAGACTCTGTTTCTCTTTCTGTTTTTCCGCCACCTTTGAAGCATCCCACCAATGTCTAATCCCTTCGGCTAACACAACACGATGCGGAGCTGAAAGGGTGTACATCTGTGCGCTGTTTTCAGGAAGGTTTAAACCCAGTTACAGCAGCGTTAGACTGATGGCTCCCCTTCTGTCCGGAGTTATGAATATTTAAACTGTCACAGAATCAGACTCTCAGCACCAGTGGATAAGTCAGGCGCCTCCAGCAGCGGAGACGGAGCTGTTTATTCAGATCCCAGCTGCTATTGGTCAGAGAGAGAAAAGATGCAGCTCAGTCAGCTCCTCTTTTAACTTCAGCGACATGTTTGTCCAGATAGTTGGAAAAACTCTCATAAATGTCAGATGTTCAGCTTTAACTTTTCCAAAAAAATGTTCCAACATCAGAGAGCATGACTATAGTACGCACATGGTAATCAAATATACGTTTAGAGCAGCAATAAAGAAAAAGAATGAACAAGTTCTTCACAGAATTCTGTTTTAAAAGATACCTGTTTAATGTAGTCACTTAATGACCAATGAAATGACACTTTACATGTTAAAAAATGCGCGTTTGGCATTCAGGAAACCATTTTATGCTAGTTTAATGCTGTTTATTAAAATGTAGAAAGCTGAAGATCTGAAGCTTTGATACATGAAATGTGTCAGAGGTAACGTGCTTTTTATTCACTACTCCATGTTTAGCTTAATTTTGAGGACTTACGAGGAACGAGACAGATTCATGAATATATCGGACATATTTTTGCAGCACTGTGTTTAAAATGCTCTTTTCATATTATTTCTCAACGCTCTCCTTTAAAACGTAAGTTTGTAACTGAGTTCAGTGATTGAGTGTTGTTGTAAAATATCTAAGTCACAGGGTTAAAATGTTTTCCCAGTGCAGAACTTGTTAAAATCTCAGAGACAGAGTTGTGGATAAAGTGTGAAATGCAGTTTGAGTGAAATAAGAAAAATTAAAGTGGCTCTTCTTAAGATTTAAGCCACTTGTTGAACACTTAGCCGAGACATCAATCTCTGAAACTTCTATCCTTTGAGCTCTGAGTGCACCTAAACATGACCGCAAACATCACTATGCTTTAACTGCCATGAACAGATACTGTCTGGAAATCAAACAGCACACATTGTTGGTAAACTTCTGAGGATTTCACGGATTCGTTCATTCACTCTCACCACGATGATCGACTTGTTCATCAGTTCTAACTTCTTGGAGAAAGACTGAAAGTTTTTCCAAACTGGAAGTTTCCATCATGTCTCACTCATCAGGAAGAAAATGTAAGAAAATGTGAGTTTTTTAAAAATATAAATGAGTTATAGCAGAGGAACTATGAGGCTGAAATGCCAGTTTGAGACTTGAGCTGAAGGAAACATCTTCTAGTTTAACTCGTGGCTAAATCACAACCAGTCAGTTCAAACATGGCGTGTTAGGGAGTGTTAGGGGATGTTTAGCTTCTCATCAACAATTAATACCACCAATAACTGGACATACTTTATGCTTAAAGTATGGAAATCACCACCTTCTACCTTTGATCAACCACACCTGTGAAACCTGGAGGCCAAACCTTGTAGGAGTTCTTGGGACTTTCCATCGAACTGAGCTGAACAACTGGTCCAACCATCTAACCTGTCTGTATTCAGAACACTTTGAACATTTTTCTCTCTGCTGAGCTGCTTCAGACTCAGAAGCCTGTAGGATCTATGTGGAGGTGCACCGAGCTGCTCTGGAGGCTCCTGATGAAACAACACCTCGCTCAGACACTTTACTTTTCCTTTAATCTGTCACCATCTGTTGCTGTTCAAAGATGCAGTTCCTGTTGTGGTCCTGACTCCCTGAAACTTGGAATTCTCTCTTCTCTGAGTCCTTCAGAGCAGAACGAGGAGTGATCGTTAAATTCACACTGACGCTATCGAGTCGTTGGGGAGGGAGGAGGAGGTCCTAATTATTTTTGAAATGCAATCCTCAGTAATCCATGTTAACTGCATTTCACCCTGACAAATGGTGCCGGGACGACACCCGAGGAAAAGCAGATGCTTCCAAGACCAATAATCCCACAGCCTGGTGTTTAAAGCGCCTTTAAAATGTTTTCTCAGTGGCAGAATCAGAGATAACATGATGCTGACTGCAGATAAAGCTAATATAGGATTAAATATAAGACTTTTTATATTATTCAGTGGATTTGAAATATTTCTGGATTAATTTGCTCGATGTACAGCATCATGTTCAAGACAGTTTTTACTGCACTTACCTAAACTGTTTGCTATTAAATACGTTGCATTCATCTGTAAGCTATATGAATACGTTTCAAAACCTCAATAAAGTCAACTTTCAGCTTGAGAAAAGTGTTTAATGCAGCTGCACTCAGTCATGAACTCTCTGCTTAACATCAGCACCTTTGATGGTAGATTTTTGACTTTTTACTAATATTTGTTGTGAGGTTTCATATATCTGACAACTAACAAGGGAGTCTTTTGCAGCTGTGAGGGAAGTCTCTTTACCTAACACCAAAATGCAGAATGAAAGTATGAATTGTGTGAATAAAAACTTTGCATTTAACTAAAATGTCTGCAGAAACCTGCAAGTTGACCTAAGCTGAAGAAGAAATGAGGTTTGTGTTCTCAAATGTAAGAGATTCTCGTTTAACGTATAGAATTTACACTGTAAAATATATCAGAATTGAAATAATACTGTGTGCATTACATAAAACAGCTGTATTTAAATCTGAAAACCATGAAGGCTACTACAGGTTTGTTTACAGAGGCATTTTGAGGTGTCACAACTTTAAAACACGAACATCACCAGAGTTCAAAAGCTTGGGATCACTTAGAAATGTCCTTATTTTTGAAAGAAAAGCAGACAACATTAAATGAATCATATGAATGATAGTGTTAGTAATCATGGGCTCTTGAAAATGGGGGAAAGTACAAAACCTCCAATCCCGACTGGTCTAATGTCTCCATAAAGTTCCTGTTCTATATGGATGGATCCATATTTCTATTAAAATACAGACTTTTCTGCATTTCTGTCAACATTTCACCAAAGACAACTAGAATCGTGTTGGAAATCTGTTCAGAATTAGATAAAGATTGTCTGAAATGATTTAAAATTGTCCAAGATTACTCAAAACTTGTCCCAAAATAATCAAATAATAGTCTTTGGTTGACATTTCACCAACTTTAGAGGCTCTAATAGCAATAGAATCTGATTTGTTAAAGTTTGACCAGACAAGGTTCCAGTTTTTGAATATTTAGACAAAAAAGCATTTTAAAATGACTCACAATTTATGCCCAGAGTTACATGAATTTATCCAAAATGACAAGAATACACTTGAAATGTCCTTATTTCTGAAAGAAAAGCATTTTTTTTTCAATGAAGAGAACATTAAATGAATGATAAATCCAGTGTAGACATTGTTAATGTGCTAAATGACTACTGTAGCTGGAAACGGCTGACTTTTAATGGAATATCTCCATAGGGCTACAGAGGAACATTTCCAGCAACCATCACTCCTGTGTTCTAATGCTACATTGTGTTAGCTAATGGGGCTGAAAGGCTCATTGATGATTAGAAAAGCCTTGTATGAATAAAAGTGTGAAAACATGACATTATCTGGGTGTCCCCAAACTTCTGAACAATAGTGTACACCTATTCAATAATAATTTGCAGCATTAACTGGGCCTACAAACACTTTGTTCAGCTTTTATTATAAATGAAAGCTGCTGGAGTTGTCGTCACCTAAACTAGACCGAACTCTAATTCTCCTGCTTCTGCTCAGTTTCTTACAAAAATAAACTCTATTTTTGACACAATTACAGTCGCATTTACCTTGAAAACTAATTGAAAAATGAGCGATTGTGCTTCCCTTTTGTGATTGTTGATCTGTTTATCCAACATGGAGCTGTCTGCAGGAGAGGAAGAAGAAAATACTGTTTAATGTGCTGCAATGTGAGCAAAACCAGTTCAGGAAATGCCTGAAGGCTCAGCTGTAAAAGAATTCCTCCCTGAACCATCTCTCCCTGTTTAAACAATCTGTGTTGTTTCTGTTGCTTTGCACCAAATGACCTCTTCCTCTCTAAACGTCCTACAAAAACCCTGAAGGACTCTGAATAATTCAATTCCAGTAATGAGATGAATAAACAAATGCATGCATGAATATTCAGAGATTTAGTTCGTATCGTTCCAGCTTCAGAAGCCTTTATAAAATATTGCAGCAGCATGCTCAGTCTGCTGTGCAGCTGCTCGGTTTTCCTGAGGAGAACCGGCCTTTCCTCCTCATCCCCGCCTGCACAGCTTCCCGTCTTCATAACCAGAGTTCACAAAGACGCTTCATCACACAGGTTGGAAATCAGACAAGCACCAAATCAACAGATAGAGCTCTGAGGATGGAAAGTTTAGTGGAACCGACGGGAGGCTGGAAAAGTCCCCATGAAGCTCGTTAACGTGAAGAAAACTGAGAAAAAAGTGTTTTTATGTGAAGCAGCAGAACAGGATGAGTTTTAAACAGGTTTATTTTATTCAGAAGTTTCTTATTATTAGAATTACTGACCATGTCTTTATTTTGTCCATTAAAATGAGAAAAAAAATTGAATTTTTTCACCTGAACGGTTGTTTGTGTCGAAGAAAGTCACGTTTTAAGGAGCATTTCCAGATTTTATTTAGGAATAATGGACTGATTAGGTTCAGATCTTAATCATAAAAGTCTAATTATTACCAAATGTCTTGAGATACAATAATTTCCTACAGGATGAATTAAGTAGATCTTATCTTATTTTTTTTTAAATATATTTTCTGGTTGAATCTAAGCTGCAGACATTTCCAGAAGGATTTTCTATGAAGTCACTTTTGTTAAATAAAACGAAAAACAATGAAATAAATGTTAAAAAACCCTCCTAAAACCAACAATCATAACAGTATTTTTTAAACATTTATTTGAACTTTCAGCATTCAGATTTTTATATTATTAATGCAAGTTAAAAATAAAAACCTTGATATAATTCTGATGTAATTCAGTTTCCATGCTTGTATCTGTCTTTTTATGGCCTAAAATACATTCATTTACCAGAGATGTTTCAGTTGTTCTAGTGTGTGTGTAATAATGTGTGCAAAATTAAATATCTTCTTTTAAAAAAGAAAAACCATCACCAGACGACTTTTTCCTTTTCAAATTAATCGTCTTTATTTTACATTTCAAACCCCCAACAGAAGCAGAGATTCATCTGAAACTCCCTCCAAAATAAGTAAATAAATATCATTTTCAAATGTTTTTTTATTAAAAAAATAAAGAAGTGGTCATTGGGCAGAGAGAGCCGACCTACTGGGAGAAGAAACCAGGAGAATAAAGCAACATGTGAGGACTTCCTCCACATCAACACACTCTAATATAGAATATCTCCCACTAGAATAATCCATCTACATATTTACAATCTATAGTTCATGTTGGAGCTTTTTGGATCATTCTGGATCCACAGAATGGAGAGTTGATCTTTAAATAACATGAGGAAGGTTCTCCAGAATGAGCTGAAGTTACAATAGAGGTTAATGATCAGAAAACACTAAGTTAGTTAAAAAAAAGGAAAAAAAAAAGAGTCCCAGTGAGGAGAACCAGAGGCAGACCACAGTTTGAGCAACAGATAAATAAAAGCGGCATCAAGGAGACAGTCTGAGAAAGTTCCGGGTCTGGAGTCACTTGGAGTCTCCGGCCAGCCTCGGCAGGTTCACGGAGCTCATGCTGGACACATGCGGAGGCGGGACCTGGCACATGCTGCACGGACACGGCATGCCGGTACCGACGCCCCAGTGCTGGAAGCTGCTGCCCAGAGGCCCCGCACCGGCGGCCGGCGCTTTGAGGAGTCCGTGGTGGGGTCTGACCGAGGTGACGGCGGAGATACCGGGGGCGGACAGAGACGCGGTGGAGACTGCGGCTGGCGGCAGCAGCGGGTGGTGCACGGCCGGGTGAGACGCGTGGGACGCCGCCGGGTGTCCGGGCACGGGCCCCGCGTGCGTCATAGTCCCGCAGGCCGACGGGTGGAAGCCGCCGTGGTGGCCGCTGCTGCCGTAGATCTCACTCACCAGCCGCTTCATCTCCTCCAGGGAGTTGCTGAGCATCAGGATGTAGTTTCTGGCCAGCAGCAGGGTGGCGATTTTGGAGAGTTTGCGCACCGACGGTCCGTGCGCATAGGGCATGACCTCCCGGAGCCCGTCCATGGCCACGTTCAGGTCGTGCATCCGTTTCCTCTCCCGGCTGTTGATCTTCAGGCGGATGGTCTGCAGCTCGCCCTCCGACAGCAGCTTACGGTCCTTCTTGGACGCCATTCGCAGGGCCAGAGCCTCCTCGTCGGCGGCGGAGAGGCCGCGCAGGCCGGGGAGCTCCGACGGAGAGTCGCTCTGCGTGGAGGACACCGCGCCGGAGAAGCCGTGGACCGACTTCTTCAGGGTGGAGATGAATATGTCGTCCACCTCCGGGGAGGACGGTCTGCTCGACACACGGCTGGTATCTGAGTCCATGGTGCTGGAGGAGACAGAGGCCAGTTAATGAAAGAGTTCGTCCAAGAAATGAACAAACTTTTATCCTCATCAGTACTGACCAACACACTTTATAATTTAGCTTTATCTAATCTTTTAATCATTTAGGAAACGAAAACCACATTACAGACAGCCTCGGTTATCAGTAACAGTCTAATCTTTAATAATGAGTTCTCTCTATTCCAGCTCGGTTCTTGCTTGGACTCAAAACTCGACTTTAAATCTGCGTAATTTGTCGCTATAAATTCTTTAGAACATTAAAGAACATTAGAACACCTACCAGAGAGTTTTCCAAACGCGATGTTGAGAGGAAAAAAAACCTTAAACGTCCAATCCACTTGTTACTCCACACCGCATTGACAGCCCATTTGGCACGTCTGCGTGCGTCCGCGGGCTTTTATAGCGGGCTGGAGCGCGCAGAGGCCGGGTCACCAGGACAACGCAGCTTCTGTCCGGGCTGGAGGAGCGCGACCAATCAGCGGCGGGCAGGGAGGGAGGGAGGATGGGGGAGGAGGGTGAGGAGGGTCCTGATGTAATTACCAACACACAGCATCAGCATGAAGTGAAACCAACACACTCCCTCCTGCATATGGCTCCTGCTGCTGGAAACGTTGTCCCGCCTGTGGATGGATTTATTCTAATAACGGACACATTTCTGCCTCCAGGAGTCACAAATTTATCTGAGGAGAGTTTTAGAATAAATCAGAGCCCCTCTGAACCATCTGCGTGAATTAGAATCACATAATGGGGATTTGAAGAAATGTCTTAGAATGTTACTATGAATTTAAACTGCATTTATTTTTATTTATGCAGGCTATGTTAGTTCATTTCAGACCTTATTTTCGTTTCCGGTATTTTTTTAATAACATTTTTATTTTAGCGTATGCGACCAGAAAGTCACCTCCAAATAAACAAGAACAAACAAAAACTAAAAGAAAAACGGCGCAATATGTTTCCTGCTTGCGGTTCCGGGAGTTAATTCTGTGTTTTCCGTTTTTTTTTTCTGTCCACCAGCAGCTGCCGTTCAGTGCGTCTTTAACGTTAATTAATGAAGTGTGCAAAATGTGTCTTTAACGGTTATGATCCGTCAGATTTCAATTAGCGCGGTGAGCGATAGCCCCCGGTGCGGCCTGCTGCTGCTGCCGGCCGACAGAAGGGCCCCGGGCCGCCGGGAGGCTCCGCCACGTCGGGCCTAACCGGAGCTGACAGCTGCTTTGTCCCCAAATATGAAGAGGATTGTCCAGTCGGACGCAATCAGCGCTAATTGCCTCAACAAGATGATGCGTTTCCAGAAGAAAGAGGAAGAGGAGGAAGGACCTGGATCTGGATTTAGATGGTAGAGGAATAAAAATACATCCAGGAACAGATCACAGCTAAAAGGAGGGCTTTAATTAGGATCATTAAGATAAGATCTACTTTATTCAAAGCGGAGGAAATAGTTTTGCCAGACTAAAACCCAATAAACAGGTTAGTGGAATATAAACATAGGTTACACAAAGGTTAGTAGTAAAATAGAAATAAGAATAGAAAGAGCAAAATGCAAAAGTATTTGTGTGAAGTGTGCAGGAAAAAAAGTTTAAAAATATGAATAAAAATATATATAAAATATCACAAATGTAAAATGTAGACTAACAAGAGAACAGGAAATGAATTTAAACAGACGTATTACTGTACTATTTCATCCTCATTTCTCATCCCTGTACATACTGTAAATATTCTTACTACTATTTTATTATTATTTCTATGTTTATTGCTTTTTTAAGCTGCTTTAACAATGTGAATTTCCCCTGGCCTTAGGAGAAATAAAGGACTTTCTTATCTTATTTTATCTTAATACTGCACCTGAACAATGATAATAGAGACAGGGAGATTATTAAGCATAACGTTACACATTAATCAGGTAGAAGAGTAATTAATCTGGTAAATGTTCTCAATTCTATCAGCTGTTTTTATTTTCAGGACTGGATGGAGAAGATTCAGCACTGCTGTTTGAGCTACACTGTAAAAAATACACTAAAACACTGGTAACATTTTTTTAAACTAATCTCTTAAAAGATTTGCTGTTATTCTACAGATTTTTCAGTTTTCACAAATTACAGATAATGATCAGTAAAATCATTGAAAATAAAATTCTTAATTTATAAAAATTCTACAAAAAAGTGAGACCAAAACAAGATATTGCTCAAAACACTAAATTACACAAAAGTGTGATTATTTAAAATAAAAAAGAAGCTAAAATAAGAGCAGAATACTAAAAGGAAGAAGTAAAACTGGCAGTAAGTAATACAAACCATAACTGAATATTTCCTTTGAAACATGCATTAAAAAAATAAAACTTGTAAATTTACACAGTTTAAATGAATTTAAATCTGATCTGACAGATATTTTATAAGGACTGAAATGTTAAATCATTTTTAAATAGTTATTTTATAGATTTACCCGTCTTATTACAGATATCTAGCAAAAATATTTAAAAAAGCAACATCAAGCTGTAAGGTCAGCATCCAAATACAGTTTGACTGGATTTAAATCAGCTAAAATCACCACTACTGGACTTTTATTTAACATTATTTTCACTCTTCTTTAATATTATAGCACTGCAATTTTTCAGCGTATTCTTTCTGGCACTCCTGCTGCCAGATTTTTGTTATTTCACTATTTTTTTTATTTCTTTATTTGCTATTTTTAACAGTGTATGTTGATAAATAACAACAGAACAAAAAAATAACATAAAAAAAATGAAGATTAATGACTGAACATTTTTCAGTGAAATTCAATCAAGAAGTGTTCTATTTTACAGTCATTAAATCTTGTCTTTGTTTGTTTTGTAGTAGGTTAGTTCCACTTAGTTTCATGGACTTAAGCCGCTGTGCTGTTGCCATGGCTACCCATAGTTTTAAGAGGCCCCTGCGCATTGATATAGAAAGGTGGTTAAACCGGAACTACTTTTGTGCTTTTTAATGGTCACCTGACAGCCAATCAGAAACTAATGTTACAGGCAGGCGTGTCTTTGGCTCTTCAGGTGTTTGGTAGTCACATTACCACCAGTGAGTGCAACAAATCACATGCACACACACAAACACACACACCGCCCCCCTTTCCCTCCACGTCGTTCCATTTCCTTGTTTTTGCTCCCGTCCGTTGCTCTCTGTTTACTCCCGTTAAATCAGATTATGCTAATGAAGGCTGAAGGAGGTTTAAATCTGCCACAGTTTGCTTCATTAGACATTCCCACAGTCTCACAATGACTGCAGGCTTTTCCTCTTTACTGGTCTGGTCTCACTCACTACTTAAAAAAGGTTAGCTAACATCCACCAGGAATTAGCCAGAGCCCTGCAGGCACCAATAGAACCAGATGGAGAAACGTTCTGCACAAATGTCAACCTCAGGTTTGTGAAATTAAGTTACATCATTTATGCAAAACAACAACTGTTGCATGAAAGCAAAGATTTGTTTGGTACCTCAAAGTAAAATGTGAAATTTTCTGAAAATGTAATATTTTATTACAAATTTCATCACAAGTGTAAGCTGACCGGGTCAATCCGTTATTGAGGGACTTTTGAAGTTCATGGGACATATCTTGCATACATTTTATATCTTGTCTTTACAAATTTCAGAATTGTTTATTATAGAAACAACGACTTATTAATAAAAAAAATGACTGGATGTCACTAAAATGTCAACTAAATAACCATCTCAATTTAATAACAACCACCTCCTAATTAGCTAAACAATAACAAAATGAACTTATTCAGAAATTGTTATGATTGTGTTCTTTTAATTAGGTTGACATAATCATAACAGATATTTCTCTTTTGGCAATATATCAAATTGTATATGGAAAATAACATAAAATCACTTTCAACTAATTTCCCCATTACAGAAACACCTCTGAAGGAATTCTGTTGATTCCAGATCACATGACCTGCTCCTCATGATGTCATTTCCTCCTAAAGAAAAGACTGGGAAGACTCCAAGGCTTTCTGAGTTATTTCATATAAAGTAGTGAGTCAAGTGTCAACAGGTTTACGACAATATCTCTGGAAATAACTTTTAATTTCAGTTTTACTACATTGTATATCTAATATTTAGAAGAATCTTTGTGTAAAAATGACGTGGTTTTTGGTTAAAGGCCTGAAAACTAACTAATATCATCTATGATACAAAAAGTCCCACAATTACTTATTGACCTGACGAGTGATGCAAAAGTTGAGCTAAATTGTTTCAAAGCTGAATGAAACCTTTTTTTCTGTATATGGTTTGCCTGAAAACTGCCTTTCACCATCAGTTTGTAGTAAAATTACACCAACATTCTAATATTACTCATATACATAACACAACTAATAATGACATTATATTCATGTATTTCCAGCTCAAAGGCATAAATCTGCCTCCAGTCTTCTGGTTTCAGGCTTTCCAGCAGATTTAGGAGCTTGGCTGTAGGGATGTTTTAAGTGCACATTTTCCCAAACTTCCTTTAAGTTGACTGCTGATGCTAAAACTTGAGCTCATTTGGGTCCCAACAAGCTGAATAAAACTGTTTTCTACATAGCTAGAAACGTGCATTTCACCCCTCTACTCAGCGGTTTGCAGTAAAGTTTTACCACTTCTGGTTAAAGATATGTTAACACCATCTAACACCTGATAAAAAAAACGGAATATAAAGGTCAAAGAGGTGGAATCTGAAAGAGTGCAGTTATCTAAAAGCTACTTTCCCCCCTATATCTGATTTTAAAGCTAATAATGATGCTACACTCGTGTATTCCCAGCTCTCAGGCATAAATGTCCTCTTTAACAGCCTCCAGTCTTCTGGTTTCAGGCTTTCCACCAGATTTCTGAACTCGGCTGCAGGGATTTTCTCCCATTCAGCCTCTAGAGCTTTAGTGCTGCTGATGCTGATCAGATCTCACCCACTTCCCCACGGGGCTTTGTGCAGACCGGTTAAATTCTTCCACACCAAACTGGGAAAACCATTTCTTTCTGAGCTTGCAGTGTCACTGAAACACTCAACTTTAGAAATCTGCACTTTAGAACGACTGAAAGCCAAACTGGGAGAAAAAAGAAGAAGACAAAAGTACGCGAACAGCGGCGTTATTAACATTTCCTAACTGCGACTCTCAGCACCGACACTCCTCACCGCCGTCGTCTCCGTCTCCGTCCGTCAGGCTGGGTGGCGCTGGGCCGGTGCAGCGGTGAATACCAATAGTGAGGAGGAGCATATGTGAGCCATACTTAATCCTGCTAATCTGCCTCCAAAATAAAAAAAGAAAAGGAACAAAAAAAAAGCAGAAAGGAGAGGAGGGTGGAAGAACATGAGAGAAGGTTTCTCTTTCTGTCTGGAGCTGAAAGACGTGAATAATGTTCTGGCTCTCCCCCTCCATCCCTTTCTCTGCCAAATCTTGGAACGAAATGAAGCAAAATTCTCGCTTTTGTTGAATTCTGTAGAGAGGAACGTGAGATGCCGCCTGCCTCCAACCACTGCTGTTACTGTGTGAGTTTGTCTCCCACTTGGTTTCACATTCAGCTCTCCTGCTTTAACGCTTTACTGTAGGTTTAACGGCAACGTTAGCAAGACAGCGACCATCTGAGGAAGTCTCTGTATGAAGTTTACATCCCAGTCAGTAGAACCGTGGCTTTTATCAATTATAGCTAGTTGCAGGACGTTTTCAATGTTTCATTTGAAGGAAATAAGACTTTATGGAAGGAAATATGTTTGTCCCAAAACATATTCTGCCAATTAAAGCTACACGAATGAGCATTTACATCACAGGCAGAAACATCTGAGTGTTTTTACCTTAAAATGCTTCTTCTTGAGTCCACAAATTCACCAAATTCAGGGACCCCAGAGTTCAAGTTCAAAAAAACTGGAAGAGACACAAAGGAGATACAAAATGAATTCAAAAGGAGAAACATCTGCGCAAAAGTTCAAACAGAGACATTTCTGTGAACACAAAGATGATACTAAACAGAGAAAAAGTGTAAAAGTAGTCATTAGATTATTAAAATCAATCATTCAGTGAGAGGAAGATGGCCTGAGTCATCTGAAAAGGTTATAGAAAAAGAAAACTCTAAAATATATCATTAAATGACAGTTTAAAGAGAAAAGTCCATCTACCTTTTAGGACGTGTAGCTTCTGCTTCCTCTGCACTTCGTTTAGTCTTTTCTGAACAGCAGCAGAGAAAGATGGAGGCTCCTGGGACGCACGCAGACATATCTGCTAGAAAAACAACATTTTTCAAAGATTACTGAGGATGGCACATTGATTCACAAAGCTGTCTGGTGCTATATAAAATAATAATATATAATATGATTAGAACGGATGGAGCATTTCCTGAGTCGTTCACAAACATCAGTGGGATCGATTCATTGTTAGAAAGCTGTTAAAAACATATTGACACTCACATGTTTTATTCAGGCAGATGTTTTCTTCTTTAATCTCAGTCTGATCTGTGATAAGGAGGACGACAGTGTATCTCATCCATAAGGCCCAAGGTTCTTCATTTTCCCCTCAGATTGTTGTAGGAATTACTGGATAAATTTGGAGAAGTTTTTCAAAGTGGAAGTTGCAAAATGTTGTCAAAATTGGTGACAAATCCTGAACTGAGAGTGACTGATCTGCATCTCAGACCTACAAACATCTCCCTGACGTGGTGCTTTCACCTCCCGTTTGTCTCAGAGGGTTTTGTCTTCATTAACACACAGAATAAAAGAACTTTGAGGTCCTAAAACCTCCTCGCTTGTCAGTTTTGAACGAACATTTAATGTGAGGTTTGTTCCTTTGATCCGGGAAACTCTCAGCAGCACAAACTAGTTGGAAATCACACATTTCAACCTGATTAATGACACCTGTTCACGAGCACATTTGTGAGATCTGCATTCACTGGTATAACTGATGCCCCAAAAATATTTAACAGAGAGCTACCTGTTGTCCACTTCATTCAAGTTTCATTCACAAAAATGACTCCAAAGAGAAGCGAGAAAGGTTTCAAATCCTGCCTTCACAAGTCAGCACACAGAAAGACAAACTGCTGCAGGAGTCCTTTTAGGAGATGGAAAACAAATGTAAAAATATTGATATTACAGCTGTCATACAGGGACAAAACAAAGACTGGATCGACAAAGTTGGAGGGTAAAATATGTCTCAATGTACCGAAAAGTATCAGATATAATCTAAAATACTCTCTCTGGTCCGTTTTGATGATGATCTGAGAACCAGAATATGAACTTTGAATTAGGTTTGTCAGAATTCATCATTTATATGCATTGACTTCCATTTAGTTTAAATTTATCCACGTCAAAGCATTGAGAAAATGTGCATTCTTCTGTCCCATCATCTTCAGATCAGGGCTGTTGTTGGACAAATGGACACAGAAAGCTGGAGTGTTTCCCCACAATGAAATGAATGAAGTCTCTTCAAATGTTAGTCTGTACACGTCCGATAGCTATAAAGATATTTCAGTCTGCAGACGACCGTGCTACCAGCGGGCCACGGGAGATTTAATCTCCAAATTATGTGCAAAAATAGCATGTTTAAAGTATGTTTTTTATAAAGTCCTTCTAGTGACAGATCCTCTCAGGGATTCTTATGAACTCTCTCCCAGCAGAAGTGTGATCTAAGCAGTGACTGAGTGCTGGCCTGCCTCCGTACGGATAGATGTGGGGTGAAGAGGTCGCTGTGGTAGTCAGGTGCAGGCCATCCAACGCATAAAGAACCGTGTGGAGGCTGGCTGCTGAGGGAGTGTTCAGGCCTGTGTGTCTCCAGGCTGGACAGCGTTGGGTTCTGCTGCCGGGGGCTTTATCTCTACAACAGCTATTAGGAGGTAATTAAGTCCTAACACTGCAGAGCCTCCCATGGTTACTATAACATAACTGCAAATGGGAAGCTTACAAGCTCCTTTAGACGGGATGACAAATTGAATGGAACTCATTGGGCTCCAGCTATTATTCCAGCGGCCCCATCTGGCTGGGGACAGATAAAGGGGATTTGCTGGAGGTTGTGAGGGGTTGAGCTCCGTGCTCGGTGTGTGTGAGTGTGTGTGCGTGAGGGATAAGGAACAAGAGGGGGGTCCGGTCCGACGTAAGGGAGTGTTTGGAGGGTTCCAGGGGGATTTTTTTTCTCCCTCCTCTTTGGTCTGAGCTTCAATTCAACAGGCAGCCTGAGATTTGCTTTGGCCAAATGTTACAAATGTTTCGACAACCTGGTCTCTGATCCTCCGGGGTCACCCAGGAGGGCACGGGGGTACAACAGCTTTACGCCCAGAGATTTAACAAAGCAGCATGGGGATGAATATATTCACACTCGTATTCACTGCCCAGGCCTCCAGATGCTTGTTTTAGGGAGATGGAGGCGAGACTGAGCCGCTCTCTGCCCAGAGCAGACAGCTGGCGGTTTGAGTCCGGAGTTTGTACGAACAAACTCATGCTGACAAAAAAAAGTCACGTTTGCTGGAGTGATGGCGTCAACGAGGGGAAAGATGGTAGAATATGGATATTCTAAGACTGTTTAAAGAGATTTAGAGTTTGGACAAAAAAAAAAAAAACCTTGACGCTCTTTTCCCCCACCACCTTGCAGTTCTGTGCTGGTTATGGAAGCTACAGTACATCAACATTAAGGCTCCAAAACCGTTTTCATCCAACATTCAGGACATTTATGTTACAACAAAGCAAGGAGCAGAGCAGAAAGTTTAAAGATGCTGTAGACAAAGGGTCATGTAAGGAAGAGTCTGAGTCAGATTCTGCACTGATGCATGTTTCTGTTACTTTTTCCACCCTGTTTAGAACAATGACAACAGGTTCAGGAACATAACTGATCTCTGTATAAAGCAGCACTGCAGCCTCCAAAATGACCTGAAAAGTGAATAATCTCTTCTCAGTTTCAGCATAAACTGACATTTATAACCTTAATAAAAGGATTATTTACTGCAGGATCATCCGAGTTTAGAACTAGTCAACACTCACGCTGGTAAAACTAAAATAATCATCCAAACTGTCTGGTTTGCTCTCAAAGCTCCCTGTCCAAACCGAACCACTGTATTAATAATAAAGCTCTGTTTTCTCCGAGCACACAACAAACTGCTTTAGTGCCACCAGCTGGTCGACTGGAGTTGGATGTCTGTATTTTCCTCAGCAGGTTCTGCCTCCTCCAACTATCTCTGATGGAACATGTTGAGGGCATCGTTATATACATCACTGACATCTTGAATCCATTTCTGTTGTCAGGTGTTCCAATTTAGCTGAAAGTCTTTAAGGATTTGTGAAACTGTTGGACGAGCAGGCTGCTTCAGAAACAGGTAGGCACACTGGGCATTTGTCTTTTAATAGCTATAAATGTCTATTTCTAATAACTTTTAATAACACTAGCAGACTATTAAAGTTCTCATTCAGCCTATAGCATCTTGTGGAGAGAACAGAGCATCATAAAAAGGTTACAGTCTGTATTCCAGAAAGGCATCTTCAAATTTATCCACCCTAGAGTTACTTTTCAGCAAAACAACGGGGGAAAAGTGGACTTGCAGCCCTGAACAAAAAGAGAATCTCTGCGGTTTGTGTGGCTGCAGTGGAGAGACAGTGATAGCCCTACGGCATCCTCAGCGCTGCATCACAATGGCTGTAAAGGGCTCTAATGATGGGGATCTGCCAGGCTTAACAGGCTCTCATTCAGATGGCGATTGTCAGAAGGCATGAGACAATAGGCGGAGGAATAACAATGGCTTACACCAGCAGCCCAGCCATCCCTGTTCTGCTGCAATTAGCGTCATATGGAGGCTCTGACTTGCATTCCTTCACTCTCACTACCGGCCTCCTGATCCCATCACAGGCTCATCAACCCTAACAAGGGGGCGGACTACTTTATCACCACCTCACTGCTAACCAGCTGTCACACCCCCAACACACTCACAGGACACTCCAAGAAAAAAAAAAAGAAGAGGTTTTAACACCTTTAGGGTTGAGTCTGCAGGGCGGGGTCAGTCTGCAGCAGTTAGATGGAGGTCAGCTGGTGTTTCCCATGCATGGATCAAACAGGAGGTTCAGGGTCGATCAGACAGGTGAAGGTAGAGATATCTGGACAGCATGCAGTAAAACCAAAGCATGGGGATAAAATATCATCCAGGAAGTGCAGGTTTAAGGTAGGAATGCTTCCGTTTAAGGCTTATCAGATGCTAAAACAGCTCATTGGTTTATAATCCTACAAGAGAGCAGATAAAATACAGTTTATATTACAAAGTGATCTACCAGTAACATTTACAGAACCACTGAAACATCTCTAATGTTAGGAAGACAGATTTTAACCTTTTATTGAAGACAGCATGGATTTTTTTATGATCTGCTGCACACTAATTAACTATTCAGATGAATGAGAGGTCTGTGTTTATTCCACACAGACTAACTGAGGCCTAAATGTGGAATAAGGAAGGTGATCACGGCAGATGGGAGGACTTCAGAAGCATATTTTTTTAAAGCAATTATGTGTTTTCTTTTCTATAAAAGTACTTGCACTAAATAAAACTAACGTGCATTTCAACACGGGAAGCAGAAGACAGAAGGAAAATGGATGGATGGATGGATGGATGGATGGATGGATGGATGGATGGATGGATGGATGGATGGATGGATGGATGGATGGATGGATGGATGGATGGATGGATGGATGGATGGATGTTAAAGAAAAATTATACAAAGGGCATGCAGTGGTACGTTCCAATAACGAAACTACTAAACTGTCTAGTGTAACAGAAAAAGACTGTCTATGTCCACATACATACTGTGTCAAATACAGTATAGCAGAAATACTGGGTTTTCCTACTGCAAGGCATTCTGACCCACAATCCTATGCAGCTGAAGATATTTCATGTCATCTCACACTAGTATGAACATGCTTGAGCTTTCCGAAAACATCCAGACAGATGACAGCTCATTTAGCACGGATACAGAAGCTCACCATTCAAAGTTCAAGGCCCAATATTCTGATGAAGCTGTGATAATTCTGTGCATGCTGCATAGACCAGTGGATGCAAGCAGCTGTAGAACGTATAGAGGATGTGATTTGGAATGCAGCCTATGACACATGGAGAGGGCAGTAAACGTGGGTTCTGTCCAAAAATGGACCCAGTAGTGGGAACTTTACATTATTGGTGTTGAAAGGATTCAGGTGCATAGGAGTCAGGAAACGTTGTTTGAAGACGTGCATGGACCTCTGAGGTCTCCACAGC
The DNA here is from genome assembly GCF_021347895.1 of Acanthochromis polyacanthus. NCBI lineage: Eukaryota > Metazoa > Chordata > Actinopteri > Pomacentridae > Acanthochromis > Acanthochromis polyacanthus. The sequence goes on along the minus strand of NC_067126.1, from coordinate 35,421,813 downwards.
AGAGCCACAGATCAGGAGGGGGTTCTGGGCCCACTTGGCAGCCCAACACACCAGCTCTCCTTCAATTCTTCAGCAATTATGCTGTCATCAAGCCATCCTGCTTTTCTGAGGACGACGAGAGGAACACAAATAAGGCCGCGCCGTTTAATTAAACTAACACCAACTCGTGTTCCAGCAAGATGCTCGACGTGTCATTAGGAGAAGCACAGAAAGGGCCTGTTCCTGTGTGTGTGTGCCCGTGCACGTGAGTGTATGCATGTATGCCCATTATGCATGTGAGAAATTTTGAGTATGTGTGTGTGTGCATGTGTGGGCGTGTGTCCCTCACTTCCAGTCCATTGAGCTGCTGCTGCCCTGGTTTAGGTCCAACAGAACAGAATGTGGAGGAGGAGGAGGTGGAGGTGGTGGGGGCAGCTTGGAGGGGGCTGTTTGTCACCGTGAATCGGCTCAGGGTGGTTCACATCATCCTGCCATTGAAGGCCGCCCCTCCCCTGTTGTAAAACAAGCTCCTGTGGGTCCGCCTGAACACTGGGGGCTTTGTGTCCCACCCTCGCAGGAAACATACCACCCAAAGTGCTGCCTCCCCCACCAGCGCTCCGCTCCCTCCGTCCATCCCAGCCTCATCCCGCCCTCGCTCCATCAGAAGTGTGATGTTAACCTCGGAGGGGCGGGCGGGGTGGAGGCGATCAACAGGTAGGACTAATGAGGCTGGAGCTGGAGGATGGAGGCCGAGGGAGGTACAGCAGGAAGACAGATTTGAAGGGCCGGTGTAAAGGGGGCGTTCCCTGTGGTTTCCGTAATATGGACGGCTAATGGGAAGATTGATGGATTGAGACAGCGAAACAAAACAAGGGGTGGTGATAAAATGTAGAGTGGGGGATAAAGCAAGCAGGGAACCGGGCTGAATGGTGAGGATGTGAGTGTGTGTGTGTCACAAGGCCAGGAGAAGGAGGAAAATTTACTGGCTTTGGGGGCAGGGAGTGGGTGTGACTCGTTCCCTAATTGCCAGGGAGGTCTCGGGAGCTTTGGGTACAAGACAAGTGTGAAGGGTGGGAGAATAAAACAGGATACCGGAGGTTAGAGCAGGTCAGTGCTGACCACCTAAGTTGCCCCTTCCAAAAGACGCTCGCCCCCCTTCCAGCTCCATCCCAACCCTCCCCTACTGAACGCTATAAATAAATATCGTGCCTTCTCCTCTGAAAGCTGGTAATTTACTGCCCACCCATTCCTTCTGCCCATCTCTTCTCCATTTCTCAGCGCCGTTGCCAGGCGGTGAATGGAGCTCGTCCTTTGAGTTTGGAGAGCCGGGCCTGTGTTTTCTGGAGGGGCTGTCCTCAGAGTCTGGAGCACTCTGGAGTGGACACACACAAACACACATATGCTTATATGTTGAATGCCACACATGCTCCTTTTATCAGCCACCTCTGAAACCAGCCCTCATGGTCGAGTCTGAGGGACGCTTGTGGAGAAACTTGTTGTTGGAAGCAGGTGAAGAGAGCTAACTCTTTTCTTTCCTAATTAAAAGTGAGACTAACAGGTGCTTCAGGCTGATGATTTTTAACTTTGGGTGAGAGTTGGAGGCAGACGCGTTGGAAAGCCCTCTCTCTTAAATCTGCTGCACATTCCTGCACTGGGACACCGTTTGTTTCAGTGTTAGTTAAACCTGTGGTCTCATTAATTTATGTCTAACGGATGGGTTGTTTGTCCCAGCTCTCTGCAGCAACCCATGGAAGTGTTCCTGAAAGGACCAGTATGAGGGATTTCACATTGAAAAAGTAACTAGAGTCAACTTTCAGTGGGTTGGAGGCATGTTGACGGTGAGATTTGAAAAGTTTGTCGCCCAAATCATACATAAACTTTGGTTTTACTCACTGGTTGCTTAAAACTACCATCCATCCATCTCCATCTAAAGGTGAAGACATCAGTGGAGTTTTTGCACTAAAACTTGTTCAGAACACTGAGGTCGCTTTGTTTTGAAATGAAACTAGGTCTAAATCCCTTTTTAACATGTTTTGGTCAAGTTTTTTTTGTCAAAATTAGCATTAAAAGTGGCAATTTGTTGAGTGAAACCACAATGAAAAACATTCACTCAGAAGACTTTAAATTCACCAAGAAAATTAATTTTCTTGCATGTCGTTCAGATCAAAATCATATAATCACAATATCTGGTCCAGTTCTGTCCCCTTGTTTAATTTTTGGACTCTTCGCTCGTTGTATCTCCACTGTCTATCCAATAAACGGTACGAATGTCATTAAAAAATTTGAATCGAGTGAAATAAAGTGATTTCAATTGGATGTTTCTGGTGTTCTTTGAATTTTTATATCTGTATTTTCTACATTATTTCTGCTCTGGATTATAACTTTGTTCACGCTAAAGTACAGGAAGAAGAGGAAGTCAGAGAGGATTTATCAGAATGTCCTGCTCTTTGCTAAACTGTCAAAGTTTTCCTTTAATCGTAAACGATTATTCCAATTTATTACAGCTTGGTTCTTGTTTGTGGACGTCCTGGACGAGCCAGAGAATCCATCGAGTTTAAACTATCAAGTTAGATACACTTATTCAGAGGAGAAAATGAAGGAAGAAAACACAAACCTATGAAGTAATGAATAAATGACCGGTTTATCAAGAGTAAACCAGACTTTATGCCAGTTTTCCAGCAGGCATATCGATCACTTTAGGTCAGTTTTGGCATTTAAAGAACCAGGACCTGCTGCTCCATCCCCCATTAGACCAGCAATCTCCTTCAAATTCATTGTTTTATTACTTTTTCCTTCTACACTTTTGCTTTCTTGAGGCCATCTGCTTCCCTGGCAGCTTTTCCTGCACGACATTCACCTGGAGAACAGCAGGAAACAAAGAAAAGCTCCCAGAGAGTGTGCAGCTGAGACAGATACAAGTACGAACCTGCCAGTGCTGCCATGGAGCCATTCAGTCCTGTGCTGCAGCTCCACAAGAGAGCCAGAGTGAAAGAATGAGGAGGAGAAAGGAATCAAAGAGAAGGAGAGCGTGCTGGCAGCTCCTCTCTGCTCTGCTGCCATGGCAGAGTCAAACAGACACAACTAAGAAATTGTAACCCTACCAGGGGGCACGGCGAGGGCACCGAGGGAAGAGAGGGGAGAAAATAGTGTCTGTATTCCCCAGTAAATCAGGGCTGTTGAGAAGGTCGGGCCTCTGCCAGCAGAGCGAAGAAACGCCGGTGGCAGCTGCACCCAGTTCAGGGGCTGCTGACAGAGAGGGGGCTTTTGTTCTCAGCGTAGGGTGGCATGGGCTGGAATGTGACATTATTGTTTTTATTAATAGAGACTGGGTCAAAATGGGGCACATCGAGGGGCAATTAAGAGAGAGGTTTCTGTTTTTGTGCACATATAACGCATGTTGGTACGGTTCTACAGCCGGGAGAAAGGAAAGGAACAAAGTCAGAGCAGATTTCTACATTGTAACTGCACATTTTATGCAGCGGCATCACCTCTGACACGCTGACTAAGTTAACCGAGACGAAAGCACCGGAACGGATCCAAAATGTCAAACGGGAATAAAGAAAAAAATGTTTGTCTGGTTTTTTAAAAAATTACAACACGTAGTAATTTCATTTTATAAGTTCTCAGCACTCTGTTTTTTTTTTTTTTTTTACATCTTTGTAGTTTCTGTTTTTCTCATTGCATTAACTGCACATGCTGCCGTTTACACGACTTTATTCATTCATTTATTTTTTTGTGGTATTTCACATTTTATGGTGCATTTTTCAAATTAATACTTTTTATTCTTAATATATTTTACATTTTATTGTGCATTTTGGATCTTGGTATGCTTTTCTATTATGTTTTATATTTACTCCGCCAAGAAAGACATCGAAGGTATGTGACGATCAGCGTCCGTCTGTCTATCTGCAACATTACTCTGAAATTGAAGAACGGATTTGGATGAAATTTTCAGGGAAGGTCAGAAATGACACAAGGACCAAGTGATTAGATTTTGGCAGCGATGCAGCTTATAGTCTGGATCCACGGATTTGTTAAAGATTTCTGTATCATTGTCAGATAGTGGCATGGCATCACTGTAACCATGACAACAAGTGAACACTACATCAGCTGCCTGCTGACGATGAGGACCACGAATTGTTTAAAGATTGCATCCATCAGAAATGGCAACAACTGAGCAGCTTTGGTGGAGGACTGCACTCTCTAAGTGCTTTTCTACTTTTCTACTGTGGTGGTATCCACTTTACCCTTTCTGCTCGCTACTACAACAGAATTTCTCCATGGAGTATTTCTATTCTATTCTGTACTTTAGAAGTTTTTACTCACACAAACGTCAGCAAAAATAGCAAATTGTCCCTCAATGCCTAAAGAATTATGTCCTAAGACTAATTTATTTTACACAGAATTGGTATTCTTTAGATTCAATAATAAAAATACTGACTCTGTCCTTTAATATGAAGAGAAAAAGTCCTAAAAGTAACGTCTGTTAACCACTTTGGACTAATATCGCCCAATGCAATGCACACAAACATTTTCCACCGTCTGACTGTTAACAAGTCAAACCTGACTTCCTCCTGGCAGCACCTGCAGCGCTTCAGACTGTGTGTGTGTGTGTGTGTGTGTGTGTGTGTGTGTGTGTGTGTGTTTAACAGGCAGGTGGTAATGAGGCAGACTGAGCTGTGCTGGCTTCTATAATGAGGATTCAGGCAGTGAGGGGCCAGGCCGCCGCCACTAATGGGCCCCTATAGTCTCTAATAAGCAGTAATTATAGTGTGTGTTTACCAAGTGGCTCCAACAGGGTTGGAAATGGTTTACCTTCGCACATCGCTACTCCACCACTGGCCCTTCCAGCCAGGAACACTAAGTGACAGCATGGAGAGCTTTTTGTGTGTCTGAATTAGCATGAGCGCTAACAGTCCAAGCAGGGGAAATGTTTAAGGGATGCTGGTGTTCCTGTTTTATCGGCTTTTATTCCATTACCTTTAGAAGTCTGATCATAAGTTTTTTCTGTTTTACATCACCCTTTCTGAAAAACTGAAACGTGGTTTGCTGCTTCTATAACATAGCGTGCATGGGAAGATGTATGCGACACGTTCTTTAATTAGCATCCAGGAAGATGAAAAACGTGCAGATTTTCTTTTAGCATCACACTGGAGACGGTTTGCTTTCAAGTCAAATTACACTGGAACACAGCAGAACTAATGCGTTTTAGATGTAAACTTTAGCTTCAGACCATAGCTTACCTGCTTATGAAGCACCTGAAGTTTTAATGCTGAGCTTTCCGACTCCTCGTCTCCCCTTTCGCTGCACTCTGACCTCCACCCAACCTCCAGCTGACCCTCTGAAGACCCCTGAGCCTCTCTCTGACCTCATCCATCACAGCTCCTGCAGCAGCTTCACCCTCTTTTCTGTTTCTGCCGCCGCATTGTTTTCTTCTCTGCATCCATATAACTCTGTCCTGTCCCACTCAGAGCTCACTGATTTAGATTAGTGTACGACTGCCAAAGCAGACAAATCACACACTTCTCCTCCATGCTGCTGTTCAACAGATTAATATCAGTGATGGAGAGTTCCTTTATGTCTGCCTGGCATTCACTGTTCACCCACATTGTTCCGTAGCAGCCTGAATGCTTTTCTCACTTCTTTCCTTTCTCCTGGATTCTTGAACAGAAAAGTTTCTTCTGGAGCTGCTGCACCAACATGTAGAAGAGAACTTTCTGACAGCTCTGTTTATCTGTTCGCCAACGGTATGACGATGAACTAATTTAACAGAATGTCTCTTTGACTTCACTTTGGATATTCCTGTCCGCATACTTCAGCTTTGGGAATCACAGTTCCAGAGAGAAGTCTCAAATTATATTTTAGACCTAAAGGTTTGTTTGAAACTGAGCTTTATCAGTTTAGAAAAAGTCCTTTCCTGTTTTAACATCAATTTCACACAAGATAGACAGACATGCGTCACTTTAACTATGACAACAGTGATCCTTCTACAAATCCACCACTGAGGATTTATCTGTCAGAAATGATACAAGGAACAATTGATTAAATTGTGGGGGTGTTTCTGAGTCCCATCAATTCCCGCCGTCCGCTACATATTTAGGTCACGTGATTCAGTATCCGCACATAATGTATACATGCATAACACACGCTTGTCCTCAGCGCAAGGTCATTTTGTTTGCGGGTACATCTATATTAAATGCTCTTAAAGGCATTAGAGGAGATTTAATTTCCTACAACTTTGAACGTAGCATGCGCATATACAACCTCTCCCTCACCCCCCCTCCTCTTAACATTTACGGAGAAACGCCCCCCCCCTCCAGAAACTTGCGTAGGACTCGTGAAGTTGTCTTTTACGGCTGGGTCCCCCTGGATCTTTATCTGCCATTATGTAAAAAAGATGAGCAAAACAAGTCGCCAGCTAACTACGAAGCTATACCAAAGCAACACATACAGAAAACACGTAACTCCAAGGCGTACGTAATCTACGTAACTAGGCCTGAGCCGGAAGATTTTTGATTGACAGGAAAGGGAGCAAACCAAACGCCTCGGTCCGAGCGCATTGATTGGCTGATGTTTTTCAGGTCCTGCCATGTCCACAGTTATTTATTTATTTTTTAAAATTCTTTTAGAAACCATACATACAAGTCCACTAAAGGTCAGTATATTCATTTTATGTGAATCAGACAAATTAAACAAAAAAACCCATCCTCCATAATGCCTTTAAAGTGCTCTCTGAGTGCTCATCTTGTTTTACAATGACTTGTTCTGCAGGTATAATGTTTATCTTTCCATGAACTTTTGTCCACATCAACGCCTTCTGTTGTGCATTTGGTTAAAGCGAAACTAAAATGCTGATTGCTGAAGGCAACATAGCAGAGGCTCAATGAGCACAAAGATGCAGATTAAATGTGATATTCACACGTCAGTCTGCCTTTGTCTGACCAGGATAAGCTTGAATGCTTCACTATGGCAGTAAGAAGAGACAAACTGCAGGCTAAACGGTGCATCTGTTAAAAGAAAAGAGAATTTAGCCTGATCAGATATTGACGGTCACTCATAAACAACTCGCTACTCTCTAATCCAACGTTAGCAGCAGGGTCTCTCTTCAGGGTGGTATCCCTCCGGCCGCTGGGCTCATCTTTGATGTGGGATAATGTTGGTCCACTATCTCACTGGGCCTTTCATATGTCATGAGAACAGCAAACCAGCAAAGCAAAAAAAGAGAGAAAACTGTCTCTAATCTGGTGCCATGCTGGGAGGAGGCCACGGGTTCACTAACAGCGCTGCTATTCTGGTGTTTACCCACAACGACTCACATCCTTTAAGAAAAGGACCAAACTTTAAAAACACTACAATAATTAGAAGTAAAACCGTTTCATTTAACTAACTTTTTTTTAACATAGTGTTAAAATCCAGATAATTCTGGATTTGTGTCAGTAAATGTGTCAGCTACTTTGGAAAAGGAACTAAAAAAAAGTACCTAAACTTAACTAATGTGTGTTTGTATGGAAATGGTTATTAAATCATAAAACAGATTTATTTTCCTGTAATAGCTTTGAAAGGCACTGATCTTTTCAGAGCTTCCATATGTTCTACTGCAATTTACTTTTTGCTTAACTTTAAGGATTTGATGAAAAGAAGGAAATCTTCACATTTTAGAGGCTGCACGAAGCAAACAACATTTACCTATACCAGAAAATGTAATTAGCATTAAATTAATTAGACTTTAAACCCCAAATTATCATCTCTAACTAAACTTAAAGTTTGTGTTTGCATGGAGAAATGTCAATCATGGAGTTGTTTCATCATCAAAACTAATTTAATTTCCTGCCGTCGTTTATGAGTCATCAATCATTCCAGATGTAAAATAATAATTCTATAATAATTCCAGATCTAAAAAGCTTCTAAATGTTCTAGTGCATGGCCAAACATTTCATTTTTTTTTCTTTAATTTGAAGGACTTGCTGAAAAGCAAGACATTTTCACACTCTGGAGGCCTTACAAAGCAAAAAATATCTACATACATCAGTAAAAATGGAACTAACATTGACTAATTAGCACTTTAATCCTCATCTTTCCCTCCACTGGAGGAAAGCTTCGATCACAGCATTGATACGTCATAAAAACACATTTATTACATATGGATTTTCTGTAAAATTTGTAGTAGACCGAAGGGAAAAATCTTTGCATTTTTACAGGTGCCTGCCATGAGTTTTTTTTGTTTGTAACACTGACTCAAATCATCTGGAAGTTTTTGGGCTTTAATGGGGTTAATAATTAACAAGTTAACATGTATACTAAAATAAAGTCATTTTCTAAAAGGGCTCCCTCTCAGATTGTCATGTTTCTTTCATTTACTTAAACTTTTTTTGCTGCAGCTTTTTGTGTCCTCTTCCAGAAAACCACCAACATAAATTTAATGCTGAACTGAAATAAAATGCAGTTTTTAAGGCTTAAAAGTCCCACATTTCTCTTTGAATGCGGAGCAGTATAAAGTAGTATGAACATGCTTATTAAATACTGTTGATAAGTTTGGTGCCCATCCTGCTGCATTAGTCAGAAGAACCCGGCTGAGTCCATCGCGGTTTTTCCATGACAATGAAAACAAATCCAGCTTACACTCATTTCTGTTTTCTCTCAGACTCTGTATGTGTGAGAGAAAGTCTCCCTCTGTCCTCACTCTATAAAGGCTTGATCTCTGCCTCTGTTGAATATGTTAATCCATCTGCCGGTCCCCCTGCTCTTTCTCTCGGCCCACGAGACCCCCACTGCCCCGATACTCTTCCCAAGTAGGGGAAAGGGGATCTGGGATACTTCAGCCATGCTTGGTGGGCCGGGACTTCATCCCCCTGGCTGATTATGTGGTGAAGAGAAGAGGGAGAAGGAGAGTTTTTGGGGCGTAATCCTATTGACCATCCCTGTCCCATATGGTGAACGCACTGGCCTCTCCAGCGGTACAGTCGCTGGAGTGGCGAGGACAGCTTGCCTCTCCAATCAGGACACATTTCCTCTAAAGCCCGGCCGTCTCACGCTCTCATGTGGGATCACTGGTGTGGAAAAGACCGGAGCTGTTTTGTTGGTTTGTCACAGAGATGGAGAGTTCAACACGACGTCATTACGGTTTAATTACACGTGTGCATGTCCGTGTTCTAAGAGGAAACATGCTAGCTGAACATGTCGTAAACGGGCTGCACTGAAAATACAAACAATCCAAAATAATAATTAGCCAACGTGGAAACTTCTGCTTGTTTTATATTTTATCAGCATTTTACGCATACGTTTTTTGGTTTTGCTTTCCAAAAGAAAGAAAGAGGAGATCCATAGCACTTTGTTCCGGGGAAAAGAAAGTGGACAATAGGAGTCAATCTAAATCTGAATTCTTAGAGAATAAGAGCAGATTTCACAATGCATCAAAAATCTGTTTGCTCGATATTTTAACAGATATTTAACAGAATATCAACTTGAGGATTAATAAAGTATTTCTATTCTATCTTCAAAACATTGGTTACTTTCATGTGTCATTCATCTACAACCAAAAGCAGTCAAAAGTCGATATAAAATACTCAAATGTGCGATATGATGATGTGGCAAGTAAATGCATCATTATTTTTAGGTTGGGTGTTATTTATTGTGAATAAAAAGCAATCAAAAATCCATTTAAATTCAGTCAAATGTGCTATATTCTGTAATCTCAAGTATGTATATCAAACATTATTAATTATTGTGCACTAAATTATAATATTACTTGAAATTATATAATTTCTACCAAAATCTGGTCTTCAGAAACCAGCATTAAAGTTGCTTTTTTTTTTTTTAGAACAGAATAAAATATAATAGCTTTAGTCATACATCATACAAGAGGGCATGACAACAATATTTATATATATTTTTAAACAATATGTCACTGTAAAAACAATTAAAATGTAAAACAGACAGACCAATTAAAAAAAACTAACTTTTGAGCACTTTAATTGTATTTTATTTCAATAAACGACTAAAAATTGTTTTTTATCTCAACTGTAATCTAAAACAGTTTAAGTGTTCCTTCCGGTGAATAATAATTATTATTTTATCAGTATTAGTAACTCAATGCAGCATTCACTGAAAGCTCTCCTTATTTTATGAACCCATCATATCAGCAACAGGACCAGAGGCCGGCTGGTGGGGGATCCATGGTGTGTGTTTGTGTGTGTCGGGGGTTTGTTGGGGGGTCTGGCCTTGTGTCAGCGGCAGCAGAACGTCTGTTGAGTTCTGGTGGAGGTGTGGGAGCCGGCGGGGGGCTTTTTGTCCGAGGACCACTGTTACAATCCCCGTTGTCCATTCAGCCCCGGCCATGTCCATCGGCATATGGTTGATCCACCCCCAATGTGTTCATGTAACCAGAAAATGCTGCTTTCAGGGACCTGCATTCTCCATCAAGCGGGTGAGATTAAGATGTAATGTTGCTCTCTCCCTCCACAACGGGGGTTCAGTGGAAGTGACGGGGGAGAAGGGGGCGATTAGGAGCCTGCAGAAGATGCCCCCGGGGGCAAAGGAGAGCGGGGCAAGAGGGGATGTCGGGCACGTTGGTGTTTCCCCACAGCAAAGAATGGGACTTGTGCAATTATGTCACTTATTTTGATTAGAGTTTAAACGTGAGGTAATAAATGAGTATAGCAGGACTTTTTTTAAACACAAAGAGGTGAAATCTTTCAGCGGTTTCAGTTTTATTGTAACTGTTCAGTTGTCTTTATGCACCTTACAGAAGGTTTGGTTTTTATTCTGTGTTTTTTAGACGTTCTGTCTGGGTTTATTTTTACTTTTAGCTGCCTGGTTCTTTGGAGTGAGGTCTCTCTAATTCTTTAATTTTAACTCTCAATCTTGTTCTTTAATTTTCAAACTGCCTATTTCCCTTGTTTCTTATGAGTGCTAATCTAGCTAATTATTTATTTAATTTACTGTCATTTTATTATTTATTTTTACTTGACTGCTCTGACTTTTTCCTACATCTTGTCTGACTGTAATTACATGTTTTAAGTGTCAAAGCTGCTCTTAAGGCTGCTATAGAAATAAAGTTATTATTATTATTATTATTATGCATTGCCCCTTTCAGACGTGCACTTTGTTGAGTCAACCTGACAACATCTGAACATGTCGGCTCCATATCTAGATGAAGATCCTGGTCAGTCAGGTCTTACTATGTTGGTCTTTGAAACATTTCTACATCGCTTTCAGCACAGCACAGGAATTAATGAAACACCTTCTGTTCTGTGGATAGTTGAAAGTTTATCCTCTCTGTTGCTCGCGTTTCCTCAGCTGCCTCGTCTTTTATGGAGTAAATCTGTCCAGTCTGAACTGCATCTAGTCGTATTAATGAACATGAACACCAAAGCAACTGTACTTTGAGTTGTGTGAAGTGATTTGGAGAAGGATTTTTCCACATTTCAGCATCGATACTGGCCAAAAACATCACAAAGAGCAGATCGGTCCATCGTAGGATCTGACAGAGGTTACACTGTGTAGACCTACTAGTTTCTACACACAGAATCATGGTTTAGTTTGCTGCTTCTGGCTGTTTAGGACTATTTCCTCTGAATCTATTTAAAAACCTGAAGAATCAGACAGGAGGATGTTGTAGAAGAATCTTAAAGGAGATGGAGTAACTTCATAAACTAGTTATAATTCTAAGCAAACCCTAACATGTAGATCTGATGGTTTAGAGTCAGTACAGTAAATGAACCAATTAATAACAGGTTGTTTTAATACAGAACAATAAGGAACATTTAAATTAGGACGGTAAAAAGCTGCTACTGGAAATGATGTAAGACAGGAATGCTGGTAGAAAACGTGCGTTAATGTATTTATTTCACTGCTGATTATTGATAAACAGCTGCACAATTCAAATATTAAACATGATTTTGTGTTGAAGGTCATGTAGGTCTGATTCTGTCTCATAATGAAGGAAATCACTACTGATTGAATATTCTCTGTAATCAACAAACTGATCAGTTTTCTTATTTGTTCTATCAGCTGCAGTAGGAGCAGTTTAAATGGAGCAAACATAAAAACAGATTTATGGAATTTCTGCATCAACAACTAAATACATGTCGGCTTCCCATGGCTTTAGTTTTAGTTGAATCTAAACTACGCCGCACCGCAGATGTCCACCAGGACGATTATTTATGTTGCACTTCCTTTTTTGATGCTGTAACGCCAAGCGTGGAATCCAGTTACTCGATTAGTCACCAGAATAACTGATAGAATACTGGATTACTAAAATAATGTATAGCTGCAGCCCTCCTGTTGTCACTCTGACTAAATAAATGAATTTAAACACAGTGATTGTGAGTCTGGTAGTCTCCTATTCAGTGATTTCAAAATGATGTTAAAGCTATCCAGATATTGCTTTCTGTGGGTATCTCTCCAGTCTAGAATATAACACAGGACTCAGGCTAATCACACTTCCATCAGTGAAATATGACATTCAGCAGCAAATGAAACTCTGCAAAGGGCTCCAGTTGCTGCTTCCATCGACTATAAATCTGGTTTTCATCCAACACCTGTTTCTACAGACTGGGACTCTTCATGTCAACTCAATTGATCTTCATGTGTTAAACTGATGGAGTGCTCCTTTAATGGAGCAGAATGCAGCATTGTTGGCCAGATATGACCAATACCAATCGAGTAAAAGAAAGCAGAAGGAGTTCTGTGATTCAGCACTCCAACGTTTCACCTCTATTCAGCGCCAACCTTTCTCTCTCCACCTCTGCTTTACTCTGGAGTTCCCACAGTTTCCCACCAACGGAGCCGGTTTAATAAGAGCAGCTTATCAGGAAGCCATCCTGCTACTTCCATTGTCCGCCTCGTACACAACAACTTCTCACCAGAACCCACTTAGACTCATAAACACACACTAAACTCGCCTGTCAACTTCATTTGGCTCTGACATGAACGGTCACGCCCTCCTCTAATGAGAACAAATCTCTGCTTTCTGTCTCTCAGTTTTCCTTCTTCACTCTCTCCATCTCCTCACCCCCCTCACCCCTCCAGCCTTCGCTTCCTGCCTTTTGATATGGTAGCCATCTCACTCATGCCACCAATTAGCAGCATAATAGAGCAGCAGGCTGCAGCCGGGCGACGGCTTGGACCTCAGATCCACGGCTGAAGGCCACAGGGCAGATGGAAGGACAACAGAGAGGTGTTTGAAGGTCCTGGAGGTCACATAGGAACACCAAAGGATTTAATCACAAATACACTTTTCTTTACCTGTGCGGAAAAAAAAAATCCAAAATTCAGGAGAAAATTTTCAAGATCTCCAAAGTTTAGTGTCACAACTTCAGCTGATCCAGTGAAAGCTTTCAGTTTAAAGAGAACACCCAAAACCTTTAGATCATTAAAACGGCCAATCTAATAATGAAAGACGCAAACTGTTTCTTGGATACCAAGTTCTTCTACAAAAGGCAACAGAAAAGTTAAGTTTCTGAACAACTAAACTGCATTCAGCAAGAAGACAAGACATTCAGCCAGAGAACGTCTGTTACACAGCAGCTTTATCGTTTTTTTTATATTCCAAACGCCCCCCCCCCCCCCCCCCCCCCAATAGTTGGCGATGTCAGTTTTTTTTATTTATTTTACTTTTTTTGATTATCTTGGAGTAGTGAAAGGAGGAAATGGATGGAAACGATCGCTGCTACTCGCTGCTTGGTGGAGTTCTACCTGTGGAGCGACGGAGCCAGACGGACATCGTTTACCCCCAACAGGAGCCTCTGATCTCACCGAGATCTCAATAGCTGCAGAATTTACCTTCATCAGCTCAGTCCCATTTCACCTCACTGCTTCTTCTCTATGTTAACATGCTTTCCAATCACGTATCTTTCAGCGAACCAATCCTACATTAACCCACAAAATGGCATAAACGAGTCCAACATGTAGCCAAAGGGTGCATCTTTGTGTGTGGTTACCATGGTTACAGGTGTTCTCTGAAGTTCAGGGTTAATAAACAACACACAATCGAAACAGTAACTAACTTATTGCCTTGAACTTTAGAATCAGTTTTTGTTAGCTCACATTTCATCATACTTCTTCATTTGAAACATCACCTTTGATTTAGTTTAATTTTATTTTAGTCTTGATGTCGTAGATGAAACTAAGGCAGCTCTTTTCTGATTGGTCCCGGTCGATAACACACTAACCTATAATGCCTCGGCTCATTAAGACTGAGTGTTACTGTAAACTGTTTTTATCCAGTTTGGTTCCCATCATCTGTGAGCTGAAAAGATCCGTTCAATGTAGGTTAATAACCAACGCAGCTTATTCAGACAAACACACCTCTGACTGTGTGTCTGTCAAATCTTTAGTCTTTTCAATAAGCTTGTGAGGTTTTACGCTTGATTTTCCCACTTTTTTCATGTGCCACGGTTTACAAGAGCACAGCTAAAATATTTAATGCACTGCTGAACGGTTTGGATTAATAATGTTTCATATTAGAACGTCTCATACTCCAGTCTCGTCTCCAACGGCAGATAGTGTGTCATTAAAGGAGGCCATTGTTGCTGATTAATTAATGAGCATTTTTTTTGTTCATGCTAAACTGGGATTAGCATATTCATAAGGGCAGACATCTTTCAGACAGCTTTGAGCGAATCTGGCGGGTCTGTTTTCTCACTGTGTTCTTGTTTGTGCCCATACATAACCCCGTTTGTTGACCACGGTCCTACCCCATTAACTCCCATGATCCTCCATGTCGCAGACACACACACCGAAATGCAAAAGAGAGAGAGAGAGCGAGGGAGGAAGACGAGACACACTCGGCCCCGTTTTCACACTTGAGAGAGCACGCCCCCCAGATTACAGGCTAAATTGGTCCGGGTTACAAACTGATTACCATGTCGTGTTACATCTTTATTCTCATACATAATAAACAATGAGCAGCCATTAAAACATGCTGCACTCAGTAACCCCCTCGCCTCCATCCTCACCACACTAATAGCATTAAAATAAAAACTGAAAAAGATGGAAAAATCACATGCTGCAACAAGTTTATTTATTTCCTTAAAGATGTAGCTTAATTTATGTCGACAGGAGTCTCTTGATGCATCTTCACGTTCATGTTTGTGTAAAGATTGCAGTAAAGGTTCTACAGAGAAACTCGGTTTAAAAATTTAGTGTAAATTACTTCAACTGAACTTTCAGCAAATGACGCCTCAAACCAGAGATTTAACGTGATTTCAAAAGCAGAAAACATACATTCCTTCATATCAAAAGATGAGATCATTTATCCTCCTGCCATCCACATCTTTTTTTTTTTCAGAGTATTGTTAATAATAACACTAATAATATTAACAACTACAATAATAACAATAATATAAATATAATAAACATATATTTATTGGTTACTTTTATCCCAAAGAACTGGAATAAATCTTCATGCAGCCCAACCAAAGCTAATGTCGTAAGAGGTTAAGATAAAATCATATAATTGGAGAGATTTCTCATAATCAACAAATTCAAAAATATACATAATTCTGCATTAAAACAACTACTTTGACTGTAATTTTCCTTTTAAGGCTCCAGGGATAAAATCAGAATGTATCTAAAATGTTATTTCAGGGTTTTTACATTAAGATGATGATTGCTCATTAAATCTACATTAGGAGTTAAAATATTGGTGGAATATGGTCATTTATGTGTAGAAGGAATCCAGGACCACTGCACCAATGTAGGGTCTGACAATGGGTCAAAGGATTTCATCCTGATACCTAATGGCAGTCAGAATGCCATTGTCCAGCCTGTAGAGGTGCATCCCTCCATGGATATGCCTCCCCACACCATCACTGACCCACCACCAAACCGGTCATGTTACAGGCAGTATAACGTTCTCCACGGCTTCTCCAGACCCTTTTTTTTTTATTGCTATGTTATAATTCTTCTGTACTCATTTATCATTCTCTTGCATAAGCACAGCACTCCTGTGTCTTCTTCATAATATACTTTTCTAGGATTTTTATGGTATTTTTCATGATGTCAATATAGATGAAGGTCACCAAAGTTGAACTTTATAGCCCAAAAGTGCCGTACATCTACAGATCCTGTCGGAGTAACGACCTGTTTTGTTACCATTTGTCATCTCCATCCATTTCCCTCTGCTTATCCCAGGTTGGGTTGTGGTAATGTGTTTAAGTTTACGACACAAAAACACCGACTGTGTCTTTAACAAACGCAGCGGAGACGTGGGCAGTATTTAAATAACTTGTCTTTTCTCATTTCTGGATGTTTTTCATAGTAATTAGAGCACTACAGTGTTCTTGTCCAGTTAATGATGCAGAGAACTCGTCTGCCGCGAGCCTGATGGGACGCTAAAAGGCCAAGTTTGACTGACTTATTCCTTCCTCCGTCCGATCTCCTCCCCGTCTCTCATCTCATCTGATCACCGAGTCGCAGCGACACCTTATTAGCAACGTCCATCTAACTTCCTCCGACCTGTTATTTCAATCTCCGGCCACACACCCAAACACCCACACACTCAAACATGCATCCATACATGAGCTCAGATCGACTGGGAAGTGCACACACACACACACACCCTCGGCAGACTGACACACTTCCCTCCTCACCAGCTATTTGTTGCCTGTGACATCACATTGTGTGCTAAAGCCGTACTGGCACCAGGCTGCAGCTTCGTTAACTTTCCTCTTTAATGAGCGCTTTAATTGAGCTGTCTACCAGGCCACCTGTCGGCCCGCAGCCTCATTACCATACTAATGGACCGGGATTGTTGCTGCTCTGACAGCTCGGCCATAACGGGAGCCGAGGAGAGGGAGGGGAGAGGGAGGCCAAGCAGGAACAAGGACTGGATAGGAGGGATTTACTGAGAACACAAGAGGAACAAGAACAGGACTGACATCGGTTGTGCCACGAAAAGCCCCAAAACAGTGATTAATTCATCCATCAAATCATGAAATCTGAGCCACAGAGCTCCACTGTAGTCCAGAAAGGCATCAGCAGCCAAACTGTTGCACTTTGTGACATTTTCCTTCACACAAAAACACACCAAAGTTTATACGGACTCAATCTGTAGCTCAAACCGTCATCAGAATCAGCACTCCTTCATATAACTACACTGTAAAGGCAGTAGAGCTTCACACTGTAAACAACATAAAATACAGCTGCTACTCTAAATATAATATGAAAAACGGTAAAAAAAAAGAAAGAAAGTCAGATTTCAACCTGTTGAGCTTCATAACAATGTGAAAAAATGAACTTACAAATGTTTAAAATTCCATTATTTGACTGTAAAGTCACCTCAGATCAATTATTTCATAATTTACAATATGCATCATCCTAAAATCATTTCAATTCACCTGATTCTGAGAAATTTTCAAGACCAGAAAACCCTGAAATGCAACATGAAGTCTGATGTAACGTATGATAAATAGTATGGGTTTTTTTGTTGCTTAAATTTTTTTAGATTTCTCATGACTTTTGCGAAGAAACAATGAAAGAGGAAGATGAAGAGGGGGAGGCAGGGGGTGGTCAAAGGGGTGAGAATGGAGGGAGGAAGGGTGAGGAGAAGGTGGAAAGCAGATGGAGATTTAATATCCAGCAGTTTCCTCCACCTTCAACTCACTGTGATGGTTTTTCTTTAGGGTAAAAATGCTGCCAGAATCTCTTTCTTCTTCTTGCTCTAGGAGCTGCTTAATCGTCTCCTCCATGTCTCTGTTATCAGTCTCCACCTCTTCTTTCAGCTTCTCCAGAAGGCTGAGCTGAGTCCTCCAGCCTTCTTCTCTCTGCTGGTGTTCAGTCTCTTCAGCCAACATCTGGTCTTCGATGCTGGAGACCATCACAGACAGAATCACTGAGATGGTTCAGCCTCTGGATGTCTTCGTCTTTCTTTTGGTCTTGGAGCTTCTTCTCCTCCCTCAGTCTGAATGAACGTTGTCCCACAACAAACACACTCCTTCATGCAAATAACAATCCCAAATGTCACTGGTCTACCTCTGCAGGAAAATACATCCCAAAACCATCAAGTAATCAGGAACATCTTCAGGAACATGACAGTGACCCAAGATCCTAACTTCCTCAACCCCATTCAGATCAAACATCAACAGGATGCAGTGGAACAAGATAGACTCCCAGAGAACCCACTGCAGAACCCAGAGAACCGAAAGGACCCACTGCCAACGTCCTGTTCCAGGTCCCATAGGACACCCTGACAGGTCCTCTGGTCCAGACCCAATGGTTCAGAGCGTTACTGACCACATAAGAGGGACCATATTAGGCAGGCGCTCATTATGTTATTCCTGACCGGTGTATGTTGCATTTTCCAAAGGCATACCTTTAGTTTTATCCCAGCTAGACCTAAAGTTACGTGTATTTCCATGTTATGACTGTTTGATCTAGGGCTGGGCGATATAGCCAAAAAATAAAATCTAGATTTTTAGTCATCTTGGACGATTACGATTTTAATCGATTTTTGTTGTTTCTTTGTGGTCTGTTTGCTATGGCTAGTGCTAACCATGCCGCACTCCCGTAGCTGCGAGCACTATTCCCGTTCTTTAGGATTCCTCTGCCGGAGGTGCTGAAAGAGGTTAGTTGTGCTGCTACTCTTCGCTTTCACAGTTGCAAACCTTGCACATGACTGTAGTTTGCTCTGTGTCAGTCTTGTCAAAGCCGAACCACTTCCATATAATCCATGGAACATGAGGCCCTTTTCTCGCGACCGACTCTTCGTCTGCTGTTGTCCGCCATGACGGGGGTGTGAGTGTTTTGGCGGAAGGAGATGAGAGGCGGAAGCAAACGCCAGTGTACAAGTCGTGAAAGGCAGAAGAAGAATCTGTATTGTTACATCTTTACGCTCGCCTCGATTTTACGATTTGGCAAATTTTCAAATCGTCAGGTTTTAAAAAGGTGAATTAATCGAATTAATTTGATTTATTGGCCAGCCCTAGTTCGATCTACATAAAAGCACCTCTAGATCTATTTAAAGTCATTCAAATGACCTTTCTGCACCACAAAACACAGACCTCCGAACTGAAATCTCTCCTGACTAACTAGAAACCCGGAGGACCAACTTCCCTTTCTGTGTTTCTGGCTGTGTTGATGAGCGCTAATGTGACAGGGGAAAGCTGGCATGAGGTGATCTCTGCACAATGGAGGGAAAGGCACCACACTGGGCCGTTACTTTGCTCTTTTCCAGGCTCATATAAGCAGAGACAACAAGCCGAGTGAAAGTCAGCACCAACAGAAGCTGTGTCGGCAAAATGATAGACTGATTCGAGTCAAAACGAGTTTTTAATGTGACCTGAGAACAAAAAAAAACTCACAGGAATGCCTGAGTAACATCAGTTATTTCATGTGTCGTTCTTTAAACAGAATCAGATTTATATTGTGACACTGCGGAGATAAACTAACGCTGTTCTCGGTGTTGAACCTACCAACTAGTACGTGACATTTCATTTGTTCCTTTATCTAATTATTCAGCTTAATTTGTTTTGATTTAGGGATTCCAGGGACTCTTTTCCAGGCATAAAAAAAAACACGAAGACAACAGAAAAGCTGTGGAAAGTGAATGGAAAAAGGAGGCCAAACAGGGTGATTACAAGTGAAAGGTGTCCATGGGGATGATGGACAGACTGAGGAGGAGGTTCTGAAGCTACATGCATTCAAGGATCCAGTGAATACGCCCGACTCCACACAGCCACATGCTAATGACGACCACCATTTAATGTGTCAAATTCACAATTCCCTCCGTTCGTTCGTCTTTCTCCCTCCTCCGCGGGGCTAATTGCTAATTGCCCTCCTTTCTGACAGAGAGGCTTGTTGGGCTGAATTAAAACCCATATTGTGCCGTGCGTGTCCAACCTGACACGGCTAAAACAGCCCTAAACAATCAGCTGGACCACCTTCCACACGTCTGGAGCCACGTGCACGCTAAAAGACGAAATCCTGAGAAGAAATTGCATCAAAAGTGGTGTTTACAAAAAAATCTCACAATTAATTATTCTGCCTCTTGGTTATCCTGTTTGGGTCTGCAGGCAGCAGCATTTGTGCATTATTTGTAAAGGATGCACACAGAAAATGCAAAAAATGAGCACATCTGGGCAACAAAATGTCCAAAAACAGACTCTTTGCAGCTCTTCCAGATCAAGAACAAAGTAAGCGCTGTTCTCTTACAGCTCTTCATGTACAATTACATAATTATAACATAATAACACGGTGCTAACTTGGGTCTTTTCTCTTGATGATTTTGAGTTCAATAACAGATGTAGCACTACTATTCTGTGTAAATCTCTATTCAGTCGATTATCCATCAGATCACACCCGTAAATGTGAAAAGTGTACACCGCTTCGATTATATCTTTACTTTTAGCCCTATTTTACTTTAGGGCTAAAAGTAAAATAGGGCTGAAAATTGAAAACTAAATTCCAGGACTTTTCCAGGATACAAATCATCCAATTTCCAGGACTTTGAACGGAATTTCTGAAACAATTTTCTCATACAAACTAATCTTTCTGGCCTCCTCCACCCCTTACAGCCAGCCGATTTCACCCACTTTATTATACTATACAGTCTACCTGTGTTAGATAACAACATTAAAGTGTCAGGTAAAATACCAACTACAAAAATTCAGCTTATATACTTAAATCATGATATTTGCATGTATCACGATATCACGACAATATAAAAATGCACTGATACAATCATCGAGGGACACTTTTATCGCGATAGACGATAATATCGTGTATCGTCCCAACCCTAACAGTGGGATGACAAGCAGCCATTGTATTGCCTATAGATGTGTGAAAATTAGCTCTGGAGGCAGGGGACATCAAACCCTTTCAGCATGCCAGCTTTTCTAAACTACATACAGTTACTACACTAAACCAAAGACCCAAACAAGGTTACATGTACAAGTATGGAAAGAAGTGCACTACATAGGAGAGTCCACTGCATAATGTAATACAAAGATTAGAAACTGGAAGGCTGCCAATGCCATGTGATAGGTGCAGACATGACACACTGTAGAATATGGAGCACAACCAACATCCATGCAACACTGAATTCAAGAACTTTCAATGACTTTTTTAGCTGATAATCCTAATTCCAGGACCACCTGAATTGTGGCAGTATTTCAGGACTTTTCCATGACTTTCCAGGATCACTTTTTTTCCAGGACTTTCCAGAATTTTCAAGGACCGTGGGAACCCTGTGCTTTGCTTCAGTTGTATCCAGCTGTTGGAACGTTTCCCCAGTGTTGGATCAGTAAAGTTTAGCTTATATTATCTAGACACACACTGCAGCAATGCTTCCTGTGTTCATTCTCGGATATCAGAAGTTTAATGCAATAATTGGGCCGACTGTGGCTTCAGAATGAGAGTTAGCCAACGGAAAAACTTCTCTACTCATCTACCTCTTCTATCTGCTGGGTTTAAACACTGCCTGCAGTTCAGATGAATAATCCCTGGCTTTGCTGAAAAGAAAGAAGTTTTTGTGTTGTACAGAATATGACAAATGTTTCAAATCACATTTAGAAGAAAAAAAAGTTACAGATCTTACATTTCTTTCTGCTTTTATAGTTTTTTTTGGTGAGAGGTATTATGTTGCAAGTATTTTTCAACAGATGACATGCCTTTCAAACCCACTGGTGAGTTTTAAGGATCAGAAAGTTTTCAGATTTCAGTTTGAGAGTCGAGGTTGGAGTTCAGTTACAGACTATTTTAATGAGGTTTCATGCAACTGGGCCAACTTTGTCCCAAACTCCTTTCTGTGAACTCGAGCTTCTAAATGATGAAAACAGGAGAGAACTAAATCCCAGAATGCTTCTCAAAACGCAGGAGAAACAGGCTTAGGAACAGTTTCCACCCATGGTCCATCAGACTCCTGAACTCCAAACACCTGTCTACCTGAATGCACAATGTCACTTTTTGCTGCTTTTGTGCAATTTCCTGACATATTTATTCTATTTTACTGGTTTTTACGGCATTTCATTTACCTCCCCTATTGCACATAACTGGCCTCCTTTGCAGATGTCGTCATTTTTAATGTTGTTTTGTTATATATGCACATTTGATTTTATTATTTGTTGATTTTTCTTCTTATTTCTTGTCGTTGTGCACCGTCCAGCAGAAGCTACAGTATTTATATTTTCGTCACGCCATGTATGAAGACAATAAAGCCATTTTATTCCATTCTATGTCTTTGATACTTGGGATCACTTTAAAAATGAAAGACGTGAGATGCAGCGTGTTCTCTTTCTAATATATTCCTGACCAGGCAGCACTGCTGTATATCCTCCCTCATATCTCTCACACTGTCTGACAGTTTGTGCTCAAGCAGCCTCATCTACAATAAAACACATTCGTTCATTATACAATCGAGCCCTGAAAATTACGGATTAAAAAAAAAAATGGTGGCATCACTGTCTTGTTTTTAAAAAAAAAAATAGATTTTTTAAAGTTTTGAAAGCTTCATAGATCTTTGTTTTACCAAATTATTCTTTAAATGCTTCAATAAATCAGCGCCACAGCCGCTCTGTAGATTCGTCTAAAGACAGGACGGCAGCACGGTCACCAGAAGCTCCACCAACAACAACAACTGCAAAATATCACAACTACATGTGGACAGACAGCCTTTTCAATCAAAGGCCGTCACATCTGGAACACATTACCAAAACTTTGACAGCAAAAGTTAAGTATTGGCTGAAGGAAAAACAAGAATGTACCACTTATGACATCTATAAGGTCTGACTGACTGTGGATTGTGTCACTGTGTGTGTGTCTGTGTGGGTTATAGGTTTATAATGTCTGTGCTGCTTTTATCGGTATTGTTGGTCCTCTGACTACTTTTACTGAAAAGCCCAACCAGGGACGGGAGTTGAAAATTAGCTCAGTGCTATAGACTCTATATATAAAACATCAGATGTGTTCTGTGGTAATTGCATGGTCCCTGATTAAATAAATGAATGAATGAATGAATAAATAAATAATCTGACAGCAGCTAAAATCCTGGATGTTGTGCTATAAACCAAACCAAAAAAAAATACCTACTGAAGCCTGATGTGTTCAGAAAAATGAACTCAAGTGTGCTGTCGTGTAGCTGACAGCTGAGCGTATTTACGTTCTACTTTGATGATGAAAAATGCACATTTACCCCGACGTATTAAATCTTTTACTATAAGAATCGATTCCTTAAACAGAGACGTTGGAAGTGTGGAGACTGCTTCTAAAAACCTGAAGCCTTCTGGTGTCTCCACCTCCTGATCTGTGTTTCTGCCACTAGAACAAACAGAGTTCATGTCATAATGAGCTCCAAATGGAGGTGGATGCTCAGAGAGGAAAACAGTCTGGAAAGCTGCCACACCGAGTGCCGTGCCAACAGTTTCACTTGGAGTGGAAGGGCCAGCGACAAATGGTTTGGAGGCTAAAAAAAATAAAATAAAAAAAAATCACTCTAATCGAGTAACCAAGTGCCTTATTTGTACTTTTATGAGTATTTCTTATTCCTAAAGCTCCATCTTAATCAGGAGAACAATAAAACTGAATTAAAACCGAGACCTGCCTCGAATCTGAGAGGATTCCACGAGCAACTGTTCAAAAAGCTTTGGCTTTCAAATTAAATATCTCCAAGTTCATGAATGGGTACGCCATTCTGATCATAAACAAAAGCAAAAAATTAAAAGAGGTCAGACATCAGCAGATATTCAATTAGGAAGTATTCATTCACCAGGAAAGAAGGAAGAAGCCAGAGATGGAATAAACTACACGATGCTTCCTTTTTTCTTTTTTTTTTAAACCAGACCCAGATGCAGCAGTTTGAAAGTTTGTCAGTGCAACAGCTCAGTTTTACAAGATGGGATGCAAAAACACCGACAAAATAAAACAAACAGAAACAAATCCAGACTAAAGTTCTCTCAGCTGGACGGGGATTTGTTTCCCCTGTGGAGAAAAGCAGACAAACTGGTCTGGATCAGTTCTGTTCACATCTACAAGAACATTATTGGAGTTGTATTTAGTAAATCTCTTGTATTTGCAGGTAAAAGTTAAGTTCTTTCTGCTGTTTTGGGTCAGTGGCGCCTGATTTTACATAATAACTGGTTTAATACTAACATCTCTAACTAGGATGTTAATCTGCATGAAAATCTAGCCCATTAAATTGAGATAATGTTTTCTTTGACATCTACTTTCTTCAGGTGTTAAAAATGAATAAACACATAGAAACTGCTGGACTTCATCCTGTTTTGTTGTTTCTAATTTGAGTTTTATTTTTTTAAAGAAGCTGCCATTAAGACTCCAGTTAGTCTGCGATGGTTTCTGGGTTTCATTTAGATTAATTTGTATTATTATATTTAATTAATCCAAGAGTTTCTTTCAGGACTGATGAAGTTCTACCTGATCTGATGTTATTACTACAGTGGGTACTCTGCTTGTGTTTCCAGTTGCTGGTAAAGAAAATAAGAAGTGAAGTGTAGAGATATTATATTTTACAGTCTCTTCCCCTGTTTAATCAGAAATTGTGCAACCCTCCTGTTGTCCTCATTTACGGGCACCAAAAAAATATTGTTTCCTTGTCTGAAATTCAGCAAAAAAAATTCCCAAATTTCTGAAAAGTTGCAAAACCTTCAGGAAGAAAATTACAATTCTTGAAGAGTTCCACTTAAAAGTTTCGTTTTTAAAAATGCCCAAATTTGTCAAGAAAAGTATTTTAAATATTTTCAAAAAATGAGTAAAAGCCTTCCAAAAAAATCCTAAAAATATCTAAAATGATTCCATATATATCAGTAAAACTTCAAATATTTTCTTTAAGAAGATTCACAAAAAAATAAATCAACCAACATGCAGCGAAATTCACTGGATTTTTGGTTGATTTTTTTTTTCTTAAGAAACATTTTTAACATTTCTTTTTATCCTCACCAAAAAAATTTCCCAAAGATGTTGAAAATGTGGACATCAGAAGTTTCACTGGGATTTTTTTTCCTCCACATTTTCAAACGTTAAAACGGGTGAATTTGACCCACAGGACAACAGGAGGGTTAAAATGCTGTTATGTAAATGATCCCTGGTGTAAATGGTGCAGCTCTGTGGTGCCCTCTGCTGGCCGGCTGCCGGTGATGCAGCCAGTGTGTGGTCTTCACGTGTGCTTGTGTGACTTGGTGTGAAACTGGCGTGTACCTCGTGTTCCCTGCATGCCTTCCTGCTCTTGACTCGGAGGCCTAATCCTCTGATCAGCATGCCAGCCGAGGCCCTGAGGTGACGCCGGGCTGCAGACTCTCTCTCACATTGTTGCAGCCACTTGTGCTGCTGCTCTGCGACCTCGGCTCATTGTTGACCCGGGAGGTGGAGGTACGAGGAGGGGAGGCTCGCACATACCGCCCCCATCTGCCCCCCCCCCATCCATCCATCCTCTCACCGTGACCCTGGAGGAGAAACATGACGCAAGACTTACAAAACTGTATGTTTGGTCAAAGAAAAATGAGATTTTTACATCTGACTGCAAGAAAAAAAATTGAGAAATGCTGCAAAAGACAGATTAATTGTAAAAGAAGACTAGAAATGAGCTGGATTCCACTGCCAGTTCTTGGATGTGTCACGTTCAAGACAAACCACACAAAGCCGGGCTGAATGGACGGACTGAGGGAGTTACTTGGCACACAAACAATTAGCACTCATCCTGCAAAGCTCCACCGAGGCCCCAAATCCCCACATTTGTCCAGACAAATTGAGTGGACCCCGGGTCTTGTTTGTGGACACCGGGTCTGCTGGAGGACGGAGGGGCGTGAACCCTCTGACGAGCACGGACCATGGGAACAGGAGAAATGGTCAGAAGGAGCCTCCAAACGATTTTAAACTGGTTTTAGAACAGAAGAGACATAACTTTAATACCCTGAAGGATGTTCTGGGTTAGAGAAGAAAATGAGATGAGAGGAAATGCCGAGCTGGATAGAAAACAGATATCAGCCTGTTACGACTGAAATAAGACTGGAATGGAAGTGTACGATGTAATAGGAAATATAACATTTCATTCTGAGTTTGATCAGACATTTAACCACCAGATTTACAAGTCAGAGGGGAAAAGAAATGGAAATACTAAAGACTAAAGGTCTAGTTGTTATCACAGGAGTCCAGTCAGTGAAGTTTTGGATTCTCCTGCTTTTAGGCCTCTTGTTAAACTCACCTGATCTGTTTCTGAGCTGGATTTTTATTTGACACAGTTTATTATGTGGCAATTAGATTTTATGGAAATTAACCGCATTTAAAAGGACTTTTTATACATTTATCCTGTACTTTAGTGACCACACTTCACCCAGGCCCGCTCAGGGAACTGCTCTGTAATGTTCAGACACTCAATTTTGCTCTTAGATTTGTCTGTTGCATAAAAATAAATGCTGGCTTATTTTAACCCTGGGGGAAAAAATTAATTAAAAAAAATAGGCTTTTGTTTAGCTCATCTAAAAGTCTTTTTTTTGGATGTGTATTTCCTAAAAACAGTTTAATCCAGAATTAAAAGCCATGTTTCCGTGGTGACATCTGCAGACTATTAAAGGACAAAATACAAGAAAATGTGGCACATAAAGTTCATGGTTTGGTTTTGCAGAGACGCTGCAGTACGAAGCAAAGCCATGTTGGTTTGGAGATGAGCTGGAGATTTTAAAGTTCTGGTCCTGAATCGTCTCTCTGCTGCAGGTCTGGACTCTGATGTACTTAGAGGAGCAATAAAGAACCTAAATTCAACCCAACATGCAATTTTTGTACTTTTGTTGCTCAAATTCTGCAGAACAGAGATACTTAAAATCAGATCAGTAAAAGTCTGCAGGTCGCTCAGGCATTTAAACTGTGACCGGATATCCAGGTTCTACTCAGGGGTTTCTGAACCACAGCTGATTGAAACAGGAGCGTTTCCACCTGGAAGTGAAGTGGGATTGTGGGAAACGTAGTGCTGTTGATTCGTGCACATTCAGCGTGTTTATCTAGTGTTTGATTCAATCCTATTTGTTCTTTTCACAGATTTGTTTAGATGTTAATGAAGCCAGTCATAAATTACAAGGAATTTAAAGGAAATATTACAGCTTGTTTCCATGAATAGTTTGTCAGTAATTTCTTTGCTTACGGACACACCACCCTGAACACGCCCTGAACCAAGCAGGGTCGGGCCTGGTTAGTACCTGTAAGCTTTTTCTGTCCTCATCAGTAAACCATGCTGCTTTACTGGAGACAGAACTTTGAAAAAACTAGCCAACTTTATTTAGAATTAGAAAAAATGCTTAAAGACAAGATTTTAACAATCGAAACAGAACTCCATAAGACACAAAAAAACAAACACGCTGACCAAATGACAGTAATTTAATTCCCAGCATGAGCCCACAGCAACCTGTTAACACAAATTACACATCCCCTCTGTAAAAGCTGTGTTCACATTGTGTCCTTGGATGTTCATACAGAACCATTCTATAGAACCCTGGTAAAACACTGACATCTAGTGTGTAAAGTGAGAACATTCATCGTGGAGAAGTTGGATGTTCAAACACTGAAGGCTTCAGCAGAACCCAGCAATCTTTTTATCTTGTCTTTTTATTCTGATTTGTTGTTTGGTCGTTGGGTTTCATTGTGTCTTATAAGCTCTTGTTTTAATTTTACAGCACTTTTGTTCAACTGTTATTGTTTTTAAATGTTCTTTCTGAGTAAAGTTGACTAGTTTTCCAGAGCCTGACACTGATGTTCCTCCCTCCATAACAGCACACAGTGAGCTGTTGTTCCAGTCTGGGTAACGTTCTAGTATGTTCTCACACTAAAACTAAGATTGACATCATGATGGTTGCTGCAGACAGACAGTAATGTTTATCATTTTACTGAATAAACCTCCTCGTCCTCTGCATTCACATCCTCCTCCTTAAATTCTCCTCAACACGCAGTTACATACTGGCTATGCTAGGTTATTGCTAACATAAACAGCCAGGGAGTAACTTAAGCTAGGTTAGCACAACTTTAGCAACATAAATGAAAAGCATGACTGTCATCATGACACATGGCAAAGACAGTTAAACTGAAACGGGAGACATGATGAGTCATTGTTAATTTCACAGAGTGCTTCTAAACGTACCTGTTGACTCAGTCCACTCCTGTAATGTTTCCTGGATGTAGCTTCCTCCTTTACCTTACTGGGGGTTGAATGGAGTCAGAGCTCCATGGATTAGACAAACGGCGCAAGGACGTCATTCAACAGCATTTACTGTTTTATGAGAAACTAAGAATATATCGGCGTTTAATCGGCAAAACTCCGGCTGATGATGATTATTTTGAAAAGGGCTCTAATCGCCTGACCTACTGTTTACGGTCTTTCGTCTTTCTTTCTTTCGTTCTTTTTATTGGTGGTTGGCACCCAACTATTAGGTGCATTTACCGCCACCTACCGGACTGGAGTGTGAGTCAAGAGATGGTCAGAAAAAACAAACAAACAAACAAAAAAAACTATATCCTATTTCCTAATCCCGTTACCCTCAAATAATTCATTAAAACACCTACTGCTTCCTGTAATGCACTCCCTAAAAGACTACCTAACGTTACTGTTTACAGTCTTCCATGTGGAGTTGCTTTGTCCTGCTACTATCCGATCAACTCCCCATTTGCGCATGCGCGACGTCATACACACCCGTGTGTTAATCCTATAGGTAGCCATACATTCATAGTTCACTGTATAACAGTGAACTATGAATCAATTTCAATGTTAGCTTGTACTTTTCATGTATCATCTAGCTTTCTTCCTGTTAAAAGTGTGTTTTTCTTGCCACTGTCACCTTAGGATTTGCTCCGGGGGTTCAGACATATGGGTTCTGTAAAGTGTCTTGAGACAATTTGACCTGAAATTGGCGCTTTATGAATAAAATTGAATTGAATTGAATTATATCTCATTGTCAACCCCATTACTTACCATTTCAATCAATACCTAGTGCAGTGGTGTTCTAAACCTCTCATAGATCATGGTTCAATGAGGATAATTCACTCGTTTTTCATTTTAAAAAACTATGTTACATTTAGTGTATTATATATTGGAAAGGTCTACATATTAAATACAATAATTTTACATCACATTCAATTTTTTAAAATTATTTTACATTTTTTTAATGAAGTGATGTTAATAAGTGAACCCACAGACTTCAAATCAACACAAATTAGTCCTGAGGATTTGTATCAAAAGCAAACTTTATTTAAACACAAATATGTGAAATGAACCATTTTATATGTTGATTACATTTATTAAGCCAAGCAGAAGTTTCATAACAAAAATACCATTAAGATTTATTTATTTGTTTTTACTTTAAAATGGTTCAATTTGACCTGCAACATAACAGCAGGGTTTCGTTTTTAAAATATATTCACATTAATACGACTGCCAAAAGCATCTTTTAAATGCCGATTTTACTCTACAAGACAACGTAACAGATCAGTAGGGCATACAAAAAAATTCATTGTCAGAAGTGGGATTCGAACCCACGCCTCCATTCGGAGACCAGAAGTCCCATTTTCAGGAAGGTTTATCACCTTGAGTCTGGCGCCTTAGACCGCTCGGCCATCCTGACAACTGCGCTCTGTGGCCGGCTAGTAGGCTGTTTGACTGCTGCTAACGAATGCAAATGCTGGCGATTTGTGTTGATTTTCAAGGAAACACAACTTTTGTATAACGGTTTATAACTTTTTCCGTGTTGTAGAGATAACTACTGGGCTGGAGCCTATTTCAGCTGACTCGGGCGAAGGCAGGGGACACCCCGGACAGGTCGCCAGTCTGTCACAGACAAACACACACATTCACACCTACGGCAATTTAGTTATCAATTAACTTCAGCATATTTTTGGACTGTGGGAGGAAGCCGGAGCGCCCAGAGTAAACCCACACATGCACAGGGAGAACATGCAAACTCCATGCAGAACGATCCCAGGCCCACTAGATTGACCCAATGTATCATTAATAATTACAGATCTGCATTTCTTTATCTTTACCTCTACTTAATCTACATCCTGCAGTCTGTGGCTCTCCTCTGTTTTTGTTGCTGTTACCATGGAAACGCCGCTTTCAGCCTTTTAACTTGGCGGCTAATTTTAGTCTTAAGCTAGCAGCTGCTTTTAGTCCTGGTTGCGATAAAAGTGAAAGACATGTCAGACACAATAACAACAAAAGTCATTGTCAGAAGTGGGATTCGAACCCACGCCTCCATTCGGAGACCAGAAGTCCCTGTTCACAGGAAGGAGTTACCTTGAGTCTGGCGCCTTAGACCACTCGGCCATCCTGACAACTACAGAGGGCGGCAGAAACAACAGAATAAGAACTTATATGTTTATACATGCCTCTATTTACTACTAACTCCGGAATATTCACAAGGATGCATTATTTATGTTTCCCACTGTTTTGAATATCTATTTCAACCTTTTCTTGTTCCGTTTAAACGTTTAAATATAGACTTACAGCGGTTTATCCGTAACAGTTTAACCAAAGCTGTCCTCCAGGGGCGCTAAGGATCAGCTTTCATGTTTACTTCCGGGTTACCAACCACGTCAGTCCCCACCCAGTTGACTGCACAACAGCCTTCAGAGATTCTTATGAAACTTACACAGTGAACAGCATAACACACCCAGTTATCTGCAGCTTACAACACAGTCAGTTACAACACAAAAACCCTGAGCTGCGTTCATTCTTCAGCTTATTACAACACTAAGAAAACAAAGCTTCGTATGCAGTAAAATGTCTTTCTACAGAAACGCCGTTTGGTTCGTTAAAGGTCTGCAGGAGTACACGAAGTAAGTCAGATTATTATTTCTAATGAGCAGTAAAGCAGCTGAACAGAGCTCTGGTAGTTTTTAGGGTCGATCCTCCTCATGGACTGACAGCATTCAAGGTGAACCCACACGTGCTGCTTTACTAGTTTAAATTATTATTATTGTATGATATGCAGTATTTCATTCAACTACCTGTTACTTAGGCGTTTGTACAACCTGTACATAACATGAAAAGTAGTTTCTAACTAATCAGTAGCTTAAATTTAATGCTATGACATTCACAAAGCTAGAAAACAGACAAAAATGTAGAGTATGGAGCAGGAGGCTGTAAATATTTCCATCTTTTACTTGATCTGTGACTTAAATGGTCATTAATTTATGAAATTACATTTTTTTGGTCAGAATAATAATTATGGATTAACTGATTGATTTTCAGTGGACCTGGATGTGTTCTGTTACAGTTTGAGGTAATTATAAAATAAGGAGGAGGAAAATGCTCTATTAGGTCTGTCGCTAGCAATTATTTTCATGTCGACTATTTTCTTTATTCATTTTAGTTAATGTCAGAAAATAATGGATGAAAATGTCGATCAGTGTTTCCCCACACCCAGGATGATGTCCTCCAACGCCCTGTTTAGCCCACAGTCCAAAGATATTCAATTTGCTGTCATAGAGGAGGAAAGAAACCAGAAAATAGAACAGTTTATGAACAATTTAAGGAGCTGGATGGGTGTTTTTTATTCAGAGAATTACTCAATCTGATTATTCAACCCTGAAAATAGTTAGTGATTCATAGTTGAAGTTCTCTGATTGTGTGACTAAATGTAGTCTGATATAACACAGTGTCACGGAAAAGTTCACCACTATTGGAACACAGAGAGGAAAATAAAACTCTGCATCAGTGAGAAATAAAATATGTAATCTGAGAATTAAAGCCCACATGTTACTGCAGCTATTTAAGAAATAAACAACTAAAATGAGAGTTAGTCAAAGAAGAATCAAATTATACTCAAATAAATTGATAAAAGTCGGTAATACCGAGATACGTGAATGTATATTACTGCCGTATGAAATAAGGCGACAGGGTTCACAATTAAAGTAGTTTTAATCATAAAGTAAACTTTAACCCATAAAGCGATGTAATGTTTTTCAGCTCATCTACACTGATAAATGTCCTTGTTGCTCCTTTATATACACCTGTAAACCAGTATTATTTAATTTAAAGTCACTGAGTGCAAGAATTATATTCCACAGCCAAACCTGAAAAAGCATACTTTAAGCCATTTTTTGTTAATACAGCCGCACATGATGAAAATGAGTACAAATCTGGAAAAAGTGAACCACTATAACCAACACTGCCACCTGTAGGCATGTGATTGTAAACAGCAGGAGCTCAACTAATAATTTAGTCTGTTTAATGTCAGAAAATAATGAAAAATGTCTCTTATAATATCCCACTGCCCAAAGTAATGTTCTCAGATTGCCTGATTTAATCGAGCAGCTCAAAAAAATTTCAGATTTGAGAAAAGCTGAAACAAGCAAATGTTTGTTGTTTCTGCTTGAAAAACTATTAAAAGAGTTAAATGTTTTTTTAACCATTTGGGGTCTAAAATGTTCCGCTGAGGTCGATTTCTTTCAATATCTTTGTGATGAAAAGTTTTTAAAAACATGTTTTTGATACAAGCCATTTACATTTAAAGTTACCTTTTATACTTTTAAAGTCGTGGAAAAGAGTGGAAAAATGTCAGCAAAATGGATGCTGGCATTCCTCTGTCGATGTTCTGTGTAATATTCTTCTTTTTCAATTATCAAAATGTTCAAAATCTGTTATGAAGTGAAAAATAAACAGATTTCAAACATGAAATCATTCTTGTGTGGACAAAAATATGAAACAAACAATCATATGAAATGATTGTCATAAAAACACATTGATTCCTATACAGGTCATTGTTGATGATAGAGTGTAGGGTCCAATCACTGGAGCATCTGAGGTAAATTCAGATGATTTTCTGTGGTTGTGCTGTTTGATTACAGTCATAAACCAGAAGAAAACAGCCATGTATATATTGTATTCCATCAGTACATGTGGTAACATCATATATCATAATGTAGTGGACTGATTCTAATGTTCTCTGATGTGAACAGAAGCGGTTATGAAGCTGCAGCGAAGCATTTTTCTGCTGCAGATCTGGAGGTGAACCTCAGTGGACGGTCCTTCATGGTGACTGGAGCCAACAGCGGGATAGGAAAAACCACAGCGCAGGAGATCGCCAACAGAGGTGAGAGTTTAGTTCATGTATGGGTCTGTTTTTACAGGCTACAAGGTATTACAGTGTGATATGCTGAATGTACGAACGAAGCCGTTTGGTTGTGCTTCAGTGCAGCAGGAAGATGAGATAGTCTGGTTTGTTTGAAGTGAGATTGTATGACGTAGTTTACATCCCCGGAGTAGACGGGGTCTGCAGCAGCAGCATTATTTTTAGCCCCTTAAGGTGGTTTTTAGTCTACATTTGGTCCCATCTGATCGCTCTATACTCTCTGTTGATAAAAACTGTTATTTTACTTCAGAGAGAACAGGAGCTGGAGGTCTGCTGTCGCCTTCCCTGATTAGTGTTTTGGTTGTTTTTTTACATTTTTGTGTGACCTTTGTGTTTTAACAGATTAGATTAGAAACACTTTAACACAGAACAGTCATGAAATAACTCAGCAGCAGCTCGGACAGGTAAAACTACTGTCTGGTGAGTGTTAGAACTTCTACAGTTTCCCACCATGAAGGATTGTGTGATTGGAAAACAAAATGATTATAAAATCCCAACAACAGCATACCCCTAACACAATCTATATGTATTTTATAAGGTACGAGGTAAGCCTTTATCCCAGGAGCTGCTGATGTCATCATCAACAGTTTACTGCTTCAGCCCTCATATCTGCATGTCCATACAGAGGCTCTGCTGACGGTAAACTACTGAACATAAAACATTAACTGTTGCTTCAGGACCTTAAACAACCCCACATCAAAGAAAGCAGACCATCCCTTTAACCTCTGGAACATCTGGTACTGTTCACATCTGGAATTAGTAAGCAGCACTGTTATCTGGTCGGGTCAAGGACAGCAGTAAAGCAGGAGGAAAAGGTGGAGTTATAGAAGTTATAGAGTTACTTATCATGTTGTTTGGATGCATTTAATAGACCACCTTGAAATGATATCCAGCCTGTGTAGTTTAACCTTAGTCCAGAATGTTTTATGATCTATTAACACATCTTCTTTTGTCTTTCATCTGTTTTATTGCTTTCATATTTAAAGCACTTTGTGTTTGCATTTTTCTCCTTCATATGTGCATTTAAAACACTTTGAACTGCAGTTTTAAACACCATATTGCAGTATTTAAGGGAAGACGTGAAAAGTGAATCCTGGCTGGTCCTCTGATGCGTTTTCATTCCTGCAGGAGGAACCGTTCACATGGTGTGTCGGAACAAAGACCGAGCAGAAGCAGCCAGAAATGAAATAGTGGAACTGAGTAAAAATCAGGTGAGTTTATTTTCTCTGTTTATCTGCCTGAGAAGGAGAGTTTTAACTCTTTATTATACCTGTTAAAGGAGCTTTCCTTGTTTGGTTCCTGAGTCGAAACTTCTGATCAGAAGGTCAGCAGTGGACAGATGACGATCTGTGGGTGAAATAAATATTCAGCCTGCGGACACAAACTTAAAGTTCTCTTGTTCTCATAGAAATATCGACATGCAGCTCTCAAGTCTGCTGTGTAAATATTAAACTATATAAATATAAGACTCCTTTCATTCTTAAAATGTCTAAAATCACTTCCTCTGCATCGCATCTGTCTTAAAGTCATTTTTAGATTAGAAAATCTTCACATTTGCTCTTGAAATTCTTGTGAAAATAAAATATTTTCTCAGATTCAGTCCTAGAACAGTTTCATAAATCGGCCGTGTTCTTACATGAATTTTATCAATAAAAATGGTACAAATAAATGAACAAATTACAAATATATCTGAAAAGAAACATGCCAAAAAAAGCTGTCAAATAACAGTAAATGCTGGTTCATGCAGTATGTTCTAGGCTTAATGAATTAATAACTGAAGAAATAATAATTTGATTAATCACAAATGCAAGTTACTGTTTGCAGAAATATTTAGATTTTAAGATTTAAAATGAGAATTATTGATAAAGTCACCAGAAAGTTCCCTCTGCCTCAGTCTGACTCGCTCTGTGAAGGAACCAAAAGGTCAAAATACAATAAATCACAAATTAATTACTGTTAAAAATATGCAAAACTAGCAGCACCTAGCAGCAAAACCTCTGTTCATCTCCCAGACCAGTGACAAAACGCATCCGAAATGAGGAAAAATTCTCTCAGATGACAGAAGTGTGGATTCCAGATGCACAAATTCACTGCAACGGTTAAACATCTGTACGAAGAGGCAGACTCACAACATGCACACAGACCTGGTGCTGTAACAAGTAAAACCACATTTTCTTCTGTTCTCTTCCCAGAACGTCCACGTCCACATCGTCGACATGTCGAGTGCCAGACAGGTTTGGGAGTTTGCTCAGAGCTTCTCACAGAACAACACGATCCATGTGCTGGTGAGCAGAAACGAGATATTTCATCTGTACAATATAACATATAATACACAGTCACGGGTTTTATTGTAGTTTAATCACACGTCCTTCCTCCAGATCAACAACGCAGGCTGCATGGTCAACCAGAGAGAGTTAACGGACGAAGGTTTGGAGAAGAACTTCGCCACAAATACACTCGGTAAGAAAAAGGAACGTTTTTTAAAAGATAGTTTCAGTGAGAAGCGGTTTCCAGATCTTTAGATACCTTTTATCATACTTGATGCACACTACCGTTCAAAAGTTTGGGGTCACCCAGATAATTCCATGTTTTCCTTGGAAACTCACACTTTTATCCATGTGCTAACATAACTGGACAAGGGTTTTCTAATCATCAATGAGCCTTTCAGCACCATTAGCTAACACAATGTAGCATTAGCACACAGGAGTGATGGTTGCTGGAAATGTTCCTCTGTACCCCTATGGAGATATTCCATTAAAAATCACGTTTCCAGCTACAATAGTCATTTAACACATTAGCAATGTCTAGACTGGATTTATCATTCATTTAATGTTGTCTTCATTGGAAAATAACTGCTTTTCTTTCAAAAATAAGGACATTTCTAAGTGACTCCAAACTTTTGAACGGTCGTATACGTGAATAAAAGTTGCTCTCTGTTAGTTAAAGTTGCCCAGCCTTAATCCTGTTTATTATATTAGTACGCATATTTAATATTTAATGAATCACTCTGCTGAGGGGGAACACATTTCTCCATTTAATAAAATAAAATGCTTTCTGCTAACTGTTGCCTTTGCTAAAGGAGTGCATTAAAAACCTAATAGATAAGTCAGGAAGGGTACAAGAAAATAATCAGAAAGTCAGATTAGAGGTTGGGCTTTTGGTACTTCACGCGCTGCTGAACTGATTTCTGTTTTTGTCTTTATTTTTAGGTACATACATCCTGACTACTGCCCTGATTCCTGCTCTGAAGAAGGCTGAGGGACCCAGAGTGGTGAGAGCCTCAGAAAAATAATCAGAAATCATGAAAACGCTGGGAGACTAAAAGATGATTTCACTTTCACATCTGCAGAACGGGACAAATGCACACCTTTATTTTGCATTATTCCAAACATCTGCTGCCGTTTTCCCCTCCAGGTCACGGTGTCGTCGGGCGGTATGCTCACACAGAAGCTGAACGTGGACGACCTCCAGTCCGAGAAGGGGACGTTTGACGGCACCATGGCCTACGCTCAGAATAAAGTAAAATAAAACACATAGAGATCTGCATTTTAGTAGTAACACAGCATGTTTGTTAATATACTTTAGTGTTTCTCTCTGCGTACAGAGGCAGCAGGTGATTCTGACAGAGAGGTGGGCTGCTCAGCACAAAGAGATCCACTTCTCCTCCATGCATCCCGGCTGGGCCGACACTCCAGGTGAGCCGAGGAGAAAAGCTACACCACAGCACATCTGTCTGTATTTATACATCTATTTCAAGACTGTTTGAAACTAATTAAAGCCTAAACCAGGGGTGTCAAACATGCGGCCGACTTTGTAAAGTGTAAAAATTCCAGGCAAATTTAAAATAATTTCTAGACCATGACAAGTTGTTTTATTCATAAATTTATAGTTTTACTAATTTACAATCTGTGGGTAATGTTTTCTTTGGAATTTTTACACTTTGAGGGCCGGATTGGACCCTCTGGAGGGCCGGTTTTGGCCTCCATGCTGGACACCCCTGGTCTGAAGAATATAAACAGTCTGAACCATAAATAGGTTTATCTGTACACTACGACACTATATTCATTAAAGGTTTTCTCTACCTGTCTTCCTCTGCAGCCGTCCAGTCGTCCATGCCGTCGTTCCACGCTAAGATGCAGGGGAAGCTGAGGACGCAGGCCATGGGGGCCGACACGGTGCTGTGGATCGCCGTGTCTCCAGCCGCCGCCAAGCAGCCCAGCGGACTCTTCTTCCAGGGTCAGAAACTGCTCTCTGAAACCTCTTTTCAGTGTTTTTCTCCCAGATGGAGGAGTCAAAGCCTAAACCGATGATACAGAAATGAGATCAGGTGTCGAGGGTCAAACTCTGGAGATCTGTGATGGATTTTAGCCTCTTTTGTTGAAGATATTACCTCTGTTAAATGATGCAGTACTGGCGAAAATGCTCTATTTAACCCTTGTGTCATCCTGCGGGTCAAAATTGTCCCAGATTAAAGTTTGAAAATGTGGAAAAAAATTAAAAATTCACAGTGAAACTTCTGATGTCCACATTTTCAACATTTTTGGGAAATCTTTGAACATTTTTTGGTGGAAAAACAAGAAATGTTTAAAATGTTTAAGAACATTCACCAAAAAAAAAAAAAAGGATTTAAAATCAATTTATATGAATATCCTTAAAGAAGATATTAGAAGTTTTACTGATACATATGTAATCACTTCAGATATTTTTATGATTTTTTTGGAAGATTTTTATACATTTTTTGAAAATATGTACAATTTTTTAAGTTTTTATTTCTTGCCAAGTTTGGGGATTTTTTAAAAATAAAGTGTTAAGGGAAACATTTGAGAAATTTTTAGAATTTTCTTCCTGAAGATTTTGCAAATTTTTACAAATTTGAGGAATTTTTTTGCTAAATTTATGGATTTCTTTTCAGACGAAGGAACAATATTTTCTGCTGCCCGTAAATGAGGACAACAGGAGGGTTGATTAGGATTTCTTGTTGTTGAAGTGGATCTAATTTTACCAAATTTATATCCCAATAAGTTTTTTTTTAATCTAAATCAAAGTACGCAGCAAATAAATGTAGTGGAGTAAAAACAATACAACAATAAAACCCAGAAGTAAGTCATGTTTGAACAGAAGCTACATCCCACATATAATAACATTTAGTGTCATGTTCATCTGACAGAATTATGAGTGACTCAGGAGGACAGTTCATAGCTTTTCCTGGTTTTCTGTAGTCTACTCTCTGAATGTCTCTCATGTTCATGGCTTCCTCGTTTCTTTCAGATCGTAAAGCCGTGGCGACTCACCTTCCCCTCGCCTCGTCTCGGTCCTCGCCTCAGGAGGAGGAGAAGCTTCTGGCTGTCCTGGAGGAGTTCGCCCAAAAGTTCAAACCTTAATATTTCTGTAAACTGAAAACCAAAGAACACTCCTGACTAATGACTATGAATGTTTACAGAATCCAGTTTGATCCAGTGAAGATGCTTTCTACTGATACCTCACAGTCAGCCTTTAAATACCAACTCTATATTATTTATAGCCAACATCAAACATTGCTTAATCTACTTATCAAGTATTTTATGTGTATTAATTTGTGTAAAAATGATTAAACAGATTAATTTTGTGTGTGTTTGGTTTTTTGTACTGAATCCCAGGACTGAGTTTGTATCCAGGTTCAGGTCTGATTAAACTTTACTTATTAGATAATTATAATATATAATTATTAGATAGCTAGCTAACTAACTAGCAGACTGTTATGTTGGCAACAACCTCTATTCAGCACTTTATAGATTCAGATTCCTCTATTGTCATTGCAGACAATGATGAAGTCCAAGCTCTAATAAAACGGATCTCAAAAAAGGTTCTTTCACAGAGTGACTGGTCATCTCATGGCTCTTCACATAATAACATGAATTTGGGGGGTTGTGTAGGTTTGGTTGGAATAAAAGATCTTTAAACTTTTTGTCTCTTGATTGAACCCTGTTGCTGTTCTCCTTGTTTACTTCCAGACCTGTGAGAAGTGAGACGTTCAGATGTGCCAGCCAGAGATCAGACCAGTGAGACTGAAGGTCACATAAAAAAAAAAAAAGTCTGATTTGGTTTCTTCACACTTACAATAAAAATTACATCTCAGTCACTTTAATGTGAAACTATTTGAATTGGACCATTTGAGGATGTAATGTGAATGCAGCTGATCAGTAAAAAAGCAGTTCTACATTTCATCTAATTAAAGAAAGCAGCTAGAGAACTGTGAACCACAGAGGATGTGTCTTTCCACGTCACTGCCATTATACAGCCACAGGGCAAACAATTCTGTTTCAGTGGTTGATAGTTCATCACCTCTGAAACTTGTGACTTCCTCAGAACTTGAGGAATTGAAAACGCCCACGTTTCACACTCACTGCAGTCTGTGCTACAGACCTGATGATCTGAGGAATAATCAGCAAACTTACGAGCAATGGAAGAAATTTATGCCAACATGAAACCTCCCAAAGCTGCCGACCCAAAACTTTTCAGGAATCAAACAGGTAAGAATGAAGTGACAGAGATTCTAAATAGAATATCCATTATTATCTGTCATTTACTGCTGTACAGATAATTGGTTTATTTCCTTGTTAAGGTCCAAGGAGTTCTCAGAGGAGTTTTCATTCAGTTATTCTCTGTTTGGGGCTGCTGAGTGTTTTCCTGCTGCTTGGACTCATCGTCCTCGGTGTCCACTGTGAGTCTGATTCTAATGAGTTAACTTTATAACACTCACCTGTCTAAATATGAGCAGAGGAAAACTTTTGATGCAGTGTTTTGAATGGAATTCAGAATCAGATCTGACAAACCAAACAAGCACAAATCGCAACGATTCAAACAGAAATAATTTTAAGACACTGAGAACATGACAGTAATTGTTCCCTATTTACAGTAAAACGATGTCATGCATGGAGAAACATCAATAAGTGCTATTTTTACTACAAAAGTAAAATCAACAAAATAATTTTTGGAAAGTAGAAGTACAGGGACAGTTTCTTGACAAGATGTTCCAACAGTTTGTGGACTTTTCTTTTTAATAACAGCTGCACTAGTTTAACCCAGTGATGCTGTAAAACTACAGTTAGAACACAGTTACACTTCAACCTTGGAGTTCAGGTATTTCTAAGCTGCATTCCCAACATTCAAACTGGTTTCATTTTTATCAATCATTAATAATCACAGAGGAGCTAAGATGGATTTTATTGAAATAAAGTAAATTAGCAATAAGATTTATCAAGTTTGTGTATGGTTTGTACTGACATCAGATCATATTTGTGTCCTGGTCATTCATGCTCCCCAAAATTTAAGGATCACAGACATGCATTTTACTTAATTTGTGAAAATCACTTCACACCCTCTGGCAAAATGTGAAAAAGATTAGACTTTGGACTGAAATAGAGGATCATTATTAGTACGAAAGAAGAAGGTTTTTGTGTTTCTGTACATGGACTTTGATTTATTTCAGACCGTGACTCGGCTGCAGATTTATCCTCCATCAAACAAAACCTGACTGAGCGTCTGCAGGCCAGCAATGATCAACTTTCCTTCATGACAGAAGAGAGAGACCAACTGAATGCCAGCCTCACTGAAATGACCAAAGAACGGGACAGACTTCAGACTTTGTCCAAACAGAGTGAGTCCTTCCCTGCCTGATAGAAGATAGAAACGTCTACCTGTTACTCTCCACTTAGATTATAAAGTTCATAGATTCATAGGTCTGGAAAAGGCAAAATCCTTCCATCTGTTATTAAGATTTCCTTATTGTGTGTTTTATAGCCAGAAAATCAGTGAGCAAGACACCCAGCGTCAAAATCAGATTCTTTTGGGTTCACACTTCACTGATTGAGTAGAACTTTTACAAATCATTGCGAGATAATATGCTATGGACCTCTCTGTGAGTGTCTTGCAACAAATTGTACTGGGGAAAACACACGAGACTCTAATTATAGACACATCTAGGTGACAGGACTAAAGGCTAACCAGCATGGAGAGTTACTATTCATAGCGCTAAAGGAAATTACAAGAACTGACTGAGCTAGTTATGGACATACATGGATAAAAGCATGAACATACTGATCGGTGATGCCTCTTCTTTGATATTTCTTCCAGATAAAACCTGTCCTGCAGGATGGAGCATGTTCAGTTGTTCCTGTTATCTCCTCTCTGAAAAGTCCGGTTCCTGGGATGAAGGTAGGAAGGACTGTGAAGAGCGAGGAGCAGATCTGGTGGTGATAAACAGCGATGAAGAACAGGTACAGAGTTAGTGTGTTTGCAAATGAACATGAAACTTCATCCTGTTCTAAATCCTCTATGTCGATCACGTTACAGCAGTTTGAAAGAAAATATTGTCTTGTTCCCTTCTGACATGTTCAAAGCATCCCACGGTGCTCATTTCAGCTGTAATGGATTTTATTTCTTTGACGGCCCAATCTTTTCCCAATATCTCAGTAACTGTTTTTCTGTTTTTTGAACTGGCTGAGTTTTCCCCAAAGTGCATTTGACCCCCTATGGACGACTTCAACAAGCAAAAACATCCTTTTCCTTGGTGCTTACAGCCACACCTTTAGTAAACTGCACACACTGTACAGGGTGACACATAAGTTTGGAAACAAAGTTTAACTG
Organism: Acanthochromis polyacanthus; assembly: GCF_021347895.1. Taxonomy (NCBI): domain Eukaryota; kingdom Metazoa; phylum Chordata; class Actinopteri; family Pomacentridae; genus Acanthochromis; species Acanthochromis polyacanthus. The sequence continues at coordinate 35,380,150 of NC_067126.1, read as the reverse complement.
CAGTGTCTATTTCAGTTGGGGGTGCATGAATTCACTCTTATTTTACCCATTTTTGTGATACCATAATAAAATAACTTAAAAGCATAGTATTTGCCGAGTGCAATAACTCGGAAGATAATTAATAGAACCATAAGGTCCAGGTATGTTGGAGCATAACTTCAAAATGCAGGCCATCAGTGTCAGATTTCAAAACTCTTGATGGTAAAGTATCTGACAGTTTTAATTTTTTTAAACATCCAAAAGTACTACGAGGCAACATTTACTGGCCAGTTTGAGGAACCTTCATAAGTATGAATGAAGGTACATTCCAGAAGATACCAGTGTAACCAGGTGGTGGAAACGTTCACGTCTTTGTATAAGAAACAAACATGAACATGTCGAAATATGTTTGTTTTACACTAATCTGACACTCTTCTGAACATATCTGTGGTACTGATTTATTGAAATAGCATATACCGGGCTTTGCAAAAGTTCTGTTACACGGTTTCATGATCTTTAGAGACGTTTACATGTCGGAGTGAAAAATTCCATTAAATAAACTGAAAGTTCTACCTTATAGGCAGGTGTCCTTAATACAATTTTTTTCTCCGGTGAAGTTGTATCAAGATGGAAGTCAAAAGAGTTGAGATATCTGCTCTCCTTCATGCTGGCCACAACAAGTCTGACAGAACCAAGCAGCTGAACATCAGCCGGATGACCGTTCACAGAATCGCGGAGAGGCTGAAGAATGGTGAAGATCTTTCAGTGATCTTTCAAGAATGGTGAAGACCTGAAAGATCTTCACCATTCTTTAGCCTCTCCGCGACTGATGTTCAGCACAAAGGAGAGCAGATATCTCAACTCTTTTGACTTCCATCTTGATACAACTTCACCGGAGAAAAAAATTTGTATCAAGGACACTTGCCTACAAGGTAGAATTTTCAGTTTATTTAATGGAATTTTTCACTCCGACATGTAAACGTCTCTAAAGATCATGAAACCGAGTGTAACAGAACTTTTGCAAAGCCCGGTATTATTTGGATTATAGATTTTTCATTTGTTTCCAAACTTTTGGGTCACCCTGTATTGTAATTAGGAGCTAAAACATGTTTTTCTTCACATCGAACAGACGTTTCTCTCTACGTTGAAAAAGGGACACACTTGGATTGGGTTGAATGACAGACAAACAGAAGGAACCTGGATGTGGGTGGATGGAACTCCTCTGACTCAGAGGTAAGACTTCACTTTGGTTCACATTGATGTTAAAATACACAACTATAGTTCTGTATGAGTACAACTGATCTGTTGTTGAACTGACAGCAGGTAATTCTCAGTCACGACAGAAATAGCCTCATTGGTGAACTTACATAGCCTAGCCGCGCGAGACCCAGCTCTTAAGACACAAGGGTCTAGGAATGCTCGACAGGGAGGGAGGCGGGCTAAAAGGTTGTCTATCAAATCACTCTGCAGCAATTGGGTAGGTATACAACCAATCAGCGCAACGAATAGGCTGACGGAGTTCCGAGAGCACCGGCAGATTGTGGCTAAGTCCCATTAGCTTCCCAACCAGCGGAGGAAACTGGTATATTAAGGATTTGCCATATCCCGTCGGCATAAGTCCAAATACGTCTTTCTTCTCAATGAAACACTTCAGTGCCGTCCTTTGTTTATCTTTCAAGTTGAATTTTAGCTTCAAATCTTTAAGGGCTGTGGCCAAAGCCGAGTCAAAAGATAACTGTTTATTGTGCGCCGGTTGTTTCTGTCAGAATCGTCGCGCCTCTGTCGTCACTTCGTTACGTCCGCCTTCTGACTCTACACTTCATGGTGATTGGTCCGGCCAGATTTAGGAGAATCCAACCTCGAGCCTTATGGAGGGTAACTAGACCCACCCTGGCAGAGAATTAAATTCGTTGCCGTGGGTTGTCTAGCGCGGCTAGGCTCGAACTTACATTCATTAATGGATGAAGTCATTTGTGTTTCCGTGACATGGAGGCCCAAACTCCAAACATCTGAGCAAATTGGCATCATATCTGACATGCTGTCATCTTGCAAGTATTTAATGGTAAAAGAGCTGCAGTGTTGGGTCATAATTGTCAGTGGATTGATCATCCAAAGCAGATTTTTTAAACATACATAGTCATTGTTAGCATAAAAATATTGGGAAACAATATGTTTCATGTACCCATTAAAACCATCTGTTCTTGCTTGCATGTGTTCTGTTCTGATTCCTTTGTCAAAGATAAACAGTCTAATAATTGTGTTTTTTACTGACCTGCCAGCTACTGGGGAGAAAACCAGCCTGACAATGACGGAGGAAGCAAAGATTATGGTGAAGAGGACTGTGCACATTTGAGAAATAATGAGAAGGCCAGATGGAATGATATTTCGTGTACGGCGTCTCTGCAGTGGATCTGTGAGAAACTACCGTAATGTTGCTTCATTGTTTGTTTGAAGGTCATATATTTAAATGCTTTACAGTTTCAGCTCAAATTGTTATATTTCATCCCATAGCTTCAGTATGTGGCTGTAGCTAAATGTATGCAAACTGTGAAATACATCTACAGCTCATAACGCAGCTGTTTTTCCAATGCCAACATTTTCATTTTTCTAAAGATGCTGTATAAAGATATTAATAAAAAAAATTGTACATCCATTTCCTGGATGAAATGTTCAGAGTAATGTTTTTTCATTTTCCGACTGAATCTCCAACCAGTAGGCGCCTTCTGCTTGAACTGGTCTAATTTGCTTGAAATATTTTTATCCTAAACCATAGATATTTAAAATGACATCTGTGAAATTCTAGCTTAATGTAGCAAATTCTTTCTGTCATATCAGCTGATCTGAGATGCAGTAAGCTTTTAGAGAAGCAAAAACAGTTTGTAAAAACGTGAAAAAGCTGATGAATAACACTCAAGTTAAGTAAGAGACCACATAGGTGTGAGAAAGTTTCTCATCCTTTAGTCATTCGGCATGTTAAGAAGAGATAACACAAAATCAGAAGGTGTTAAAAGTTGTACTTCCTCTTGTTGAAATCATTATAGAAACTGTGTGAAAACCAGTTTCGATTTCAGAACTTGCATATACTGAATATATACAGTAATCCATGGTTCGGCAAGAACCACTGAACCTAGTAAAGAGAAACGACAGTCCATCATTAAAGACATGAAGGTCAGTTAATCTGGAATATTCCAAGAATTTTGAATGAATCCTCAAGTGCAGTCACAAAAACCATCAAACACTGTGATGAAAGGGAGACCAAGAGTCATCTCTGCTGCTGAGAAGTTCATCTGAGTCTCCAGTCTCAGAAATGGCAGGTTAACAGCAGCTCAGATTAGAGCCCAGATAAACGCCACACAGAGTTCTAATAGCAGACACATCTCAGAGGAGACTGAACCAATCAGGCCTTTAATAGCAGCTCAGAAACCACTACTTTTTTTTGATATTATTTTTTCAGCCTTTTCTGGGTTTTATTGGACAGGAGAGATAGGAAATGGGGAGAAGTATTGGGGGAAGACACGCAGCAGAGGGTCATGAGCGGGAATCGAACCCGGCCGCTGCGTCAGAGACCAGCCCCTACACATGGTTCGCCTGCCTAACCCATTGAGCTATACAGATACCCCGAGAAACCACTAGTAAGGAAATCAACAAGCAGAAGAGATTTGTTTGGGCCAAGAAACAAAAGGACATAGATGCAGAGTGAAGGTAAAAGGGTCAACAAGTGCTCAGCATCTCTGGAACTCCTTCAAAACTGTTGGAGAACCATTTCAGGTTCTACCTCATGAAGCTCATCCAGAGAATGTCAGGAGTGTTCAAAGCAGTAATCAAAGCAAAGGGCGGCAACTTTAAAAAATCTAAAATATAAAACATATTCTGGTTTGTTTAATTTGTTTACAACATAATTCCATGTCTTCTTCTTTTTGTCTATTATGAGGAAAAATCTTTCTAACTCTGGTAAAAACAAAAAAATCACTTCTGCTTCCTTTAAGAATCAAAAAATAACACTAGAGAAATAAAACTTCAGTTTATAAATGTGGATAGATGGTCATAGAGACTGTCAGCTGTGGAGCCACTTTAGGGATATGATCAAAATAATTTGTCTTTCTTTGTGTTCCACTGAGAATAAACTTGTAAAGCTTTCAAGGCTCATGTCAGCAAACTCTATAATGTCCAGCACAATTCACTAAATTCACTATATACCTAATATTAATCTTATGAAGAAGTCTTTCTTACTCTGTCCAACAAAAACACATTTCAAATGTCACCGATTCCATCTAGTGATACAAATATGAAGCGAACCTGACAAACCTTTTAAAAATCCCAGTGAGCATCAGTTTGGTTGCTGCCAGGTTATGCTTGAAAACTGGTGAAGCTGATTTTAGCATCGATGCTTCCAACCGCTGGAACATTTTACCAAACAGAGGTACATGTGCTCCAACATTACCACCTAAAAATTAGATTTATAGCTTCAAGTGGTCTAACTTTCTGGTCCAAAAATGTCTCCTATTTATATTTTAAACCATCAGTGAAAGACTGAACTCTAATATGAGATACAGGAAAACATGAATAACACCAATAATCCCGTTAATGTGGCGGTCACATCATTAACGTGGATGAAACAGTTCTTCTAACACTCATGTCAAATAAATAAATACATGCACATATTGGTCAGTAATGAGAATCATTTGATTTTTCTTCCAGAGAAAACGAGATGCTGCATAGATATTCATTGTCCATCCATCCATCCCTTGCAGGGCCAGATTCAATCCTGAATCTAAAGTTTGACGACCGGCCGAGTCTCCCTTTCCGGCACCCTGGAGTAAACTTTACAAGAGAGGAAAGCAATTCCTCTTTACTTAAGCAAAGTAACCGGAGCACTTCCCATTTTCTAAAATAGAAACCACCACCCCGCAACTGCCACTTCACACTGACTGTCCCAGATGACCGCTGAAGAGGCATGTCAGTAAAGGCAGTCCAACAATGTCCAGAGTCCTCCGAGTCTTGAATGAATCTCATCCACACCTCGTGCTTTCCCACTGATGACTTTCTTGGCCACCACAGTGACCTCTACCATGGATATGGGCTTCCCCCAAGTCTTCATTCACTGCCTCCTCAGCAGAATACGTGTTAACGTGGTTACTGCCTCTTCAGCAGAATACGTGTTAACGTGGTTGAAAGAGTGTTTCCATTCAACTTCCACTTCTTGACAGTGTCCTCAGTCTGCAGTTCTCCTCCTCAGCTACATAGTCTGTCCAAGTCCTGCCTCCCCTGCCTGAGGCGTTGAACGGTTTAATAGATCAGTTTCTGCTATATTCCGTTATCCGCCCTATTGACAGTTTTTTGACCGGCCACAGTTCTTTCCCATCTTCACCACCATTGGTCCTGCTGATCTTGTTAGGGGGCGGCGGAGTGAACCCAAGCAGCAGGCGGCAGGCAGGCGGGTGAACTAGTAAGGAGTTTATTGTAAACAAATAGAAAGGCACTCCATAAGGGAGGCACAGAGAATAAACCAAACAGGGAACTAAACAAACTAAAGGCGATGGCGCGGGGCCGTGGTGGGGGCTAAACTAAAACTCAAGACGGGGAGAGGTGACTCACGGAATGTCCGGGGAGGGTTAGAAGATAGGGCAGAGGCAGAGCTGAGGGAGCCGGTGGCGGGGAAGTGGCGGAGACAGAGGAGCAGGCAGACCAGGAGACGACGAAAGGGGTGTGCAGCCCGGAGGTGGGGTGACGAGCAGATGAGGGTTCTGGGGTGAGGGAAGGTGAACGGAGCTGGAGAGGAATTCCAGGGGCTGACGGAATCCAAACGGTGAGGTAAGCGTGATGGGGAACCGTAAACAATGGCCCAGCGTTGGAGCCGTGGGGAGAGCCAGGCTTTATACTGCTGTGATTATTGATTGAGAGCAGCCGTGCTTCTCCGCAGCCACAATCAGACTGAGTGCAGAGCAGGAGAGGCGGGGGGGCATGACAGATCTTTAGTCCAAGCCTGACAAAACTTGGTCTAGATTTTTGATTTGCAAAACTTTGTTCATTCATCAAAGCAACTCCAACCTTACAACAAGACCACAACAACATTCCAACAAGGAGAAATGCATATTTTCTATTGACATTTACAGAATATTAATATGTTAAGTTGCCATGGCAACTGGACCCTGTTGAGCTGATTGGTCCCCTTATCATTGCTTGCAGCTGTTTTTGAATTGTTAGTTTTAATCAGAGCAGTTGCATTGTGATGTGTTCATAGAAAACTGGTAAACTGCTCATACTGTATTGCGATTAAGAGCTAAAATGTAATTTTCTTCATGTTGAACAGACGTTTCTCTCTACGTTCACCAACAAACCAACTTGGATTGGGTTGAATGACATCCAAACAGAAGGGACCTGGATGTGGGTGGATGGAATTCCTCTGACTCAGAGGTAAGTCTTCACTTTAGCATAGCATCGATATTAACATGGAATCACAAACCGCTCGAACCATTCACATCATATCTGACGTGTTATCATTATAGAAGAAGGCTATTCACACATCAGACACCAATCTGATCCAATTCTGATTCCTTTGTCAAAGATAAACAGTGTAATAATTCTTTTTGTTTACTGACCTTCCAGCTACTGGAACACAAACGAGCCGAACAATGATGGAGGAATACATGGTGAAGAAGACTGTGCAACTATCAGAAATTCTGAAAACACTCTTTGGAATGATCTGTCATGTACCTTGTCTCTGCAGTGGATCTGTGAAAAACTACCATAATGTTGCTGCATTATTTGTTTGAAGATCATGTGTATTTGAAGGTCAGATATCTAAAGAAATAACTGTGAGAACTTCAGGCTTTTATATTAAGTATTTCCAGAAGTGCTGTCATTCACACACAGCCTTAAAATTCAGCACCTAAACAAATTTGCTGAAAGTGGATCATTGAATAAACATTGTTGTCGCAAAATGTCATTAGTACTTGGATGAACTGTATTTGTACTGTGACCATCACAAACCAGTGTGTTAATCAGAGCACATAATAGATCTGACTGTTAATGTTTTCGACTATTTTGTTCTGGTGTGTGATTCTGTTGTGACCAGCGTCAACACCAAGGTCTAATAACACCCAGACCGTGTGTCGTCTTCATGAGGAATCAAAGTTGTGGTGTGTGAAGGACTGATGCTATTATAAGTTCATTATTATAAGATTATTACAGTCATATTTTGAGGTTTGGTTTGAATAGAAGCTTTGGATTAAACACATGTAAAACTTTTAATCTTTCAGTTGAACCCTGTTGCTGTTCTGTGTTCATTTTTTTTTTACCTGTGAGAAGTGAGACATTCACAGACTGAAGACATCAGACTGTCTTGCAAGATGTCCAGATCTGATATTTAAAATAAAATCTGATTTGGTTTTACAGACTGTAAGTCAGGTTTAAACAAAGTCAAAGTGGTGTATAAATAATGGATAGACGGATGATCTGAGTCACTTGGAGGCAGAAACATGAGATTTGGACCATATGAGGATGTGATGCTAATGAGGCTGATCATTTACTCTTGTTTGGAGGTGATTTTAAGTCAATAGTCCATTAAAATATTCTCCAAATAAGCAGCTATACAGAAATCTTGTTCAAAATAGCTAATAGAGAACTATGAAGCAAACAGCCACAGAACAAACAAAAAATCCAGTTTCAGTGGTTGATTATTCTTCTGCAAACTATATTCATCACTTCTGAAACTTGTGACTTCCGCAGAACTTTAGAAATTGAAAACGATCACATTTCACATTCACTGCAGTCTGTGCTACAGAACTGATCATCTGAGGAACAATCAGCATCCTGACCAGCAATGGAGGAAATTTATGCCAATATTGAACCTGCTAAACCTGACGTCCCACTACGTTCTAGGAATCAAACAGGTAAGAATGAAGTGACAAAGAGGCTAAATAGATTATCCATTATTATCTGTCATTTACTGCTGTACAGATAATTGGTTTATTTCCTTGTTAAGGTCCAAGGAGTTCTCAGAGGAGTTTTCATTCAGTTATTCTCTGTTTGGGGCTGCTGAGTGTTTTCCTGCTGCTTGGACTCATCGTCCTCGGTGTCCACTGTGAGTCTGGTTCTAATGAGTTAACTTTATAACACTCACCTGTCTAAATATGTGCAGAATAAAACTTTTGGTGCTGCGCTTTGCATGGAATTCAGAATCAGATTCTTCTGAGCTCTCACACACAATTTAAACATTTTGGAATACTAAGAATTCAGCAGCAGTTGTTCCCTATTGACTGGAAAATGAAAGTTTCTTTTCTTGGACATACAGACATGTATTTGCTGAATCATTAGGTGTTGCTCAATACTTTCTTTTCAGAGCCAAATACATAAACGAGCTTTTAATCTTTTTATTGAAGAAGCAGGTTTAACATTAATGTAGATTTATGATTTTCAGGAACCTTATTCTGCTCTGAAAGACGCCTACCTTCCCTGTGACTGTAAATACTAGTTTTCTTTTAATCACTTGTCAGAACCATTTCAAAAAAATTCCCACAGGAATGAAAAAAATACTGATTCAAATGCAGGTTTAATGTTTTTTTTTTTTTTTTTTTACATAAACAGGAAATATTTTGATGAAGGCGCTATATGATAAGCGGACTTCTTACTTTTTACTCATTACAGCTTCGCTACTTTGTGCTATGATGCTGTAAAACTACAGTTTTAACACAGCGACACTTGGGTTCAGGTATTTCTTACTTGTTTTGTAAAGTCTGCCTTGGTTTCATGCCTCCCACCACATTTAAACTGGTTTAATTCATGTCAATCTTTAATAGAGGAGCTCAGATGAATTTTATGGCAATAACTCAGGTCAGAACAGTAGAATGAATCAAGTTTGTTTCTGTTCTCTACAGAAATCAGATTAATTGAGCTTATGTACACAAAATGTGAGAATATTTAGATTTAGGACTGAAACAGAGAGACAGGATTAATAGAAAGCATCAGGACTTTGGTGTTTCTGAAACATGTACCTTGATATTTCAGACCGTGATTCGGCTGCAGATTTATCCTCCATCAAGGAAAACCTGACTGAGCGTCTGCAGGCCAGCAATGATCAACTTTCCTCCATGACAGAAGAGAAAGACCAACTGAATGCCAGCCTCACTGAAATGACCAAAGAACGGGACAGACTTCAGACTTTGTCCAAACAGAGTGAGTCCTTCCCTGCCTGATAGAAGATACAAATCTCTACTTGGTACTTTCCAGTCAAGAGATGACCACGAAAGGAGTAGAAGAAATAAAAATAAGAAATTAGCAAACAAGATAAAAACCCTTCAAGTGGGGCTGCACAGCGGCGTAGTGGTTAGCACTTTCACCTTGCAGCAAGGTGGGCCTGGGATCTTTCTGCATGGAGTTTGCATGTTCTCTCTGTGCATGCGTGGGTTTTCTCCGGGCACTCCGGCTTCCTGCCACAGTCCAAAAATATGCTGAGGTTAATTGGTTATTCTAAATTGCCCGTTGGTGTGAATGTGAGAGTGATTGTTCTTCTGTATATGTAGCCCTGCGACAGACTGGCGACCTGTCCAGGGTGTCCCCTGCCTTCGCCCGAGTCAGCTGGGATAGACTCCAGCACCCCCGCGACCCTCGTGAGGATAAATCAGTGTATAGAGAACGGATGGATGGATGGAAGGACCCTTCAAGTGCCTCTCTAGTCACTATTTAAACCCAAAAAAATTCATCTCTGCATGCTCTGCAATGCTTCGTTAAATGAATTTAACCTCTTACTGCCCTAAAATAATCTGCACACGTGGACATTGACAGGTACAGAAATCGTTTGATTGCAGTGATTGCCTCAAAAGGTGTGCAACAAAATATTAAGGTTAGGGAACCATCATTTTTGTCCAGGCCTGTTCAATGAGTTTATTTTTTTTAAATAATTTTGTTAAACCACAGTTTGAAAGCAATGTCTGATTTTCATTGGTTAATTTATACAGAATTTTTGTATTTATTATTATTTGTGTCAGATTCAAATTATTTCTGTGACCACTGAGTTTTTCTTTCATTAATCGAGGGGTATCAACAATTTTGTCCACATGTGTATGTGCAATTCTACACAGCTGTTTCCTGTAGAACAGAACTGGGTTCATGGGTTGGTCACGCATGAAATAGCGGAAGTCTGAAGCCATGTTTTGAGACTGTCATCATTACCCTGTAGTTTCAAGGTAGAAATGTTCAGTCATGATGTAGACTACTTATTTCACCCATAATATGTCTTCTAGCAAATAAAATCACTGCATGGACTGAAGAAAAGTTACCGTTTAGATCCAAGTCTAACTTAGACATTGTTGTAGAGGCCTTTAGGGGTAACTGCTGAAAACACTGACTTGTGCTACAATAACTTCATAAATACATGCACATATTGATCAGTAATGAGCATCGTTTGATATTTCTTCCAGAGAAAACGTGTCCTGCGGGATGGAAGATGTTCAGCTGTTCCTGTTATCTCCTCTCTCAAGAGTCTGGTTCCTGGAACAAAGGCAGGGAAGACTGCAGAAGCAAAGGAGCAGATCTGGTGGTGATAAACAGCGCTGAAGAACAGGTACAGAACCTGTTTTAGCATGTTTTCAAATGACATGAAAATGTATTTCAGTTTTCATCCTCAGTGTACATTGCTTTTGTCACGGATCTAACGAGAACGGACCCGGGCAGAGAGCCACACTACCAAGGCTGGTGGAAAGAGTGATTTTATTGGTTAGTGAGTGAGTAATGGCAGGGGGTGAGAAGAGCCATCGAGCTGGGGAAGAGGCTAGTGGAGTGGGGGACGTAGGACGCCGACGATCCGGGGGGGCCAAGGTGGTCGGAGGGCCAGACGGCGGCTCACGTCCAGACGGGGTTCCGGGAGGGAAGCCGGTGAGGTATATGGTCTGTGGAACGCCGGAGGTGAGACACAGCCGGGGTGCTGCTGGGGTTTCTGGGTAGGTTGGGGATCCAGGGAGGGGGTCCAAGCAAATGGGGGATCCAGCGGGGGGAATAACCGGTGCCGAATGGTTCAGGAGGACAGAAGAGGGATCAGGGCGGAGGGAGTCCCGGACAGCCGAATCTTGGCGAAGGTAGGAGAAAAACAACATAAGAAAATGCAAAAAACTCAACAGACTTGCAGGAGGCTAGAGAGCGAACTGACTGTGAAGTCTTGTTCAACAATCTGGCAGGGATTGGAAGGATGAGCCAGTACTTATTGCAGGGATGGTAATCAGTGAGATGTCCTTCAGCTGTCCGGGACCCGCGGGGAAGGCTGATTACCTGAGTGAAGGCAGATGTGAGCCCGCACTCCACTCAGGTGTCACACTGGGGAAGGAAGCAGAGGCAGAGGAGAGGATGGGAGACCAGGAGGAGACAGAGGGAGAGAGGGAGAGAGGGGAGCATGATAGGGAGAGGAGCAGGAGAGGGAGAGAGGAGCATGAGAGGGAGAGGAAGAGAGGAAACAGATGGATAAAGGGGTATTTGGGATTGCAGGTGGGAAGGACAGGGGTGAGGAGGGAGCCCTGACAACTTTGCCCAGTTTTCAAGACTAAAAGGAAATAGCTGTGTTCCCTTCCAGTGTGTTTGAATTCAGACATTGTAGACTTAAACTGTGTGTCTTTAATAGGCACATATTTAAAGATTAGAAACCTTTAACAACTAACAACAGACATTTTCTGTGACTTTCTGCAGCACAGAATTCAGTTAAACTCTAGATAGTATTTAAAACCAGAGACGCTGCTTAACCTCTTAAGCCCTGGCCATATTTTCAGAAAAAATTTCTTCGGCCCACCCGTGGGCCAACCGGGCTTAAGAGGTTAAACATTCATTATCCATCCATCCGTCCATCCGTCTGTCCATCCATCCATCCATGGCAGGATCAGATTCAATCCTGAATCTGAACTTTGACGATCGGTTGAGCCTCCCTTTCCGGCACCCTGGAGCAAAATTTCCAAGAGAGGAAAGTAATTCCTCTTTACTTCAGCAAAGTAATCAAAGCACTTCCCATTTTCTAAAATAGAAATCACCACCCTCCAACTGCCACTCCACACTGACTGTCCCAGATGACCACTGAAGAGGCATGTCCGTAAAGATGGTCCAACAATGTCCAGAGTCCTCAGAATCTTGAATGAATCTCATCCCTACCGAGTGCTTTGCCACTGATGAGTTTCTTGACGATCACAGTGACTTCCATCATGGAGTGTTTCCATTCAACTTCCACTTCTTGACAGTGTCCTCAGTCTGCAGTTCTCCTCCTCAGCTACATAGTCTGTCCAAGTCCTGCCTCCCCTTCCTGAGGCGTTGAACGGTTAAATAGATCAGTTTCTGCTATATTCCGTTATCCGCCCTAGTGACAGTTTTTTGACTGGCCACAGTTCTTTCTCATCTTCACCACCATTGGTCCTGCTGATCTTTAGTCCAAGCCTGACAAAACTTGGTCTCGATTTTTGATTAGCAAAACTTTGTTCATCCATCAAAGCAACTCCAACCTTACAACAAGATCACAACAACACTCCAACGAGGAGAAATGCATTATTTCTATCGACGTTTACAGAACATTAATATGTTCAGTTGCCATGGCAACTGGACCCTGCTGAGCTGTTTTATCATTGCTTGCAGCTGTTTTTGAATTGTTAGTTTTAATTAGAACAGTTTTATTGCGATGTGTTCATAGAAAACTGGTAAACTGCTCATACTGTATTGTGGTTAAGAGCTAAAATGTAATTTTCTTCACATTGAACAGACGTTTCTCTCTACGTTTGCCAACAAACCAACTTGGATTGGGTTGAATGACATCCAAACAGAAGGGACCTGGATGTGGGTGGATGGAACTCCTCTGACTCAGAGGTAAGTCTTCACTTTAGCATAGCATCGATATTAGCATCCACATGGAATCACAAACCGCTCACCAGCTGAACCATTCACATCATATCTACATGCTATCATCATAGAAGAAGGCTATTGAAACATCCACCAGACACTGATCTGATTTGATTCTGATTCCTTTGTCAAAGATAAACAGTGTAATAATTCTTTTTGTTTACTGACCTTCCAGCTACTGGAACACAAACGAGCCGAACAATGCAGGAGGTGAAGAAGACTGTGCACATCTCATCAGTAATGAGATGGCTAGTTGGAATGATCTTTCATGTACATCGTCTATGAAGTGGATCTGTGAAAAACTACCATGATGTTGCTGCATTATTTGTTTGAGGTTCATGCATATTTGAAGGTCAGATATCTAAAGAAATAACTGTGAGAACTTCAGGCTTTTATATTAAGTATTTCCAGAACTGCTGTCATTCACACACAGCCTTAAAATTCATACCTAAAGAAATCTGCTGAAAGTGGATCATTGAGTATTTAAAAAAAAAACCATTGTTGTCGCAAAATGTCATTAGTACTTGGATGAACTGTATTTGTACCGTGACCATCACAAACCAGTGTGTTAATCAGAGCACATAATAGATCTGACTGTGAATGTTTTCTACTATTTTGTTCTGGTGTGTGATTCTGTTGTGACCAGTGTCAACACCAAGGTCTAATAACACCCAGACCGTGTGTTGTTTTCATGAGGAATCAAAGCTGTGGTGTGTAAAGAACTGATGCTATTATAAGTTTGCATTTCTTGTTTGAATGTGGGTCAGATCTCTGAACACGACTCTGGTGTCAGAGCTCTGCTCTTCAGCTCAAATATTCACTCTGCATTTCTCTGCTTTATTATTCTGTTAATAAATTACAAAGACAAATACTGTGTGTTGACTGACCGTTAAAGGGGAAACTGCATCAAAAAGTTGATAAATGTCACTAGAGGAAAGTTAGAGACCAAATAGATGTAGTTCTGAAAGGGCCTCATTCTTTAGTCAGCGCCAAGAAGCGATAAAAGTGGTATTTCCTCTTTTCAAAATCATTTTAAAAACATGTTTTTGTGAGTGTACAAACAAACCAGTGTAAACCAAAAAAAATCTGTGAAAATCTGAGAGTGCCACAAAAAAGTATGTTGAAAAAGAAAGCTCAAAAACTGTAAAATCTGTGAAAATAACAGAAAATGTGTGTGAAATAGTGATTTTTTTGCTGATGCCTGCAGCTGAAAACATGTAAATTCATTTATTTTCCATGATTTTCATAGATCTGAAGGCAAAATCTGTAAAATAACAATTGCTTCAAAAATGACAACTAAAAACAGGAAAGAAAAACAAAAGAAGAAATGAACAAAAACATTTATTTCTTCCAGTATATTTACGTATATGTGTGTGTGTGTGTGTTTTAAGGATAGTCGGTTTACCTCTTCCTGTGCTGGTCGTGCAACAAAACAACAACTGTTAAAGGAATAAATCAAGTTTTAGCTTGAAAATGTGTCAAACTCTGAGGGGACTTTTGAAGTCCATGGGATACATCTTGAATACATTTTTGTTAAAAGTAAAAAAAAAAAAAAAAAAAACCACTAATGTTTTTATGTTCATTATGATCGTGTCTTTACAAATTCTATAATTATTTATTATGGAGCACAAGAAACAAAAGGAGATAGACGCAGAGTGAAGGAAAAAGGGTCAACAAGTGCTCAGCATCTCTGGAACTCCTTCAAAACTGTTGGAGAACCATTTCAGGTTCTACCTCATGAAGCTCATCCAGAGAATGCCAAGAGTGTTCAAAGCAGTAATCAAAGCAAAGGGTCAACCAGGTCCAGAAATACGCCACGTTGGGTTGAAGTGGCGGATTCGTCAGACCCCCATCAAGCTAGCTCGTGTGCTCCACAAAATTTAATACAGTCCACAATCCTTGATAGTGAATGTCTATTTTTTTTCACCAGCTCGTTGTGCCTCTGTACAGCGATGCAGTGGCCCTCATCCAACTGACAGGCGATGTTAACTTTTCCTAACACGGACAGCTTGACGCTGTTTCCGATGTGATTTGTGCTGCATTCATGTTTTCTAATTTTGTCCGACAAATGTTTCAAATCCACAATTCCTTGTTGAGTCCATGCGGTATCTCCTCCAAAAAGTAAGCATGGGAAACAGAAAAGTGAATTCTTAGCTACACTTGCCGTTAGCCAGTCCTTTCTGTCAAACCAAGAAACACAAAACTTACGATTTTGTCGTTTGTCCCGTTGAGTTATTTGAACATCGTTTGGCCGATGTGATCCCAGTCTCTTAACTTCTAGCTTTTCCTCCAAAGACATTGAGGAAAATGGACAAGAAAGCAAATAATCCACCTCGTTCATGCTAACGCCCGCCATAGCTTAACTTTTTCTCCCTCCTTCCCAACTCTGGCACAAATAGCAGCACCGCTGTGTTAACTCGCTGCTATTGGTCAAAAGTCAGTGGCCTGTGGGCTGACTGAAGTTAGCCCAAATGATAAGTAAATGACGGGGGCGGGACATGACACCTGTCAATCACTTACAAGAACGAAATGAATGAAAGCAGACTGTATCTACTGGGGCTGTAAAAAATAAGACCATTTAGAGATATTCTATGTTTTTCTTTTGACTGATTGGTGCTGTTGCTACCTTTGGTTTCACTTAAACTTAAGACAATCTGTTGTAAGTCATTTAAAAAATAATTTTCTCATCTTTTTTGTGTTAGCTTAGGAAGGCTGAGCCCTGTTAGCCCATTTACACCAGCTGCCCCTGGTCTGGTTGCAGCCAGGTTATGCCTGAAAACTGGTGAAGCTGATTTTAGCATCGATGCTTCCAACCGCTGGAACATTTTACCAAACAGAGGTACATGTGCTCCAACATTATCATCTAAAAAGTCTGTTTTATAGCTTCAAGTGTTCCAACTTTCTGGTCCAAAAATGTCTCCTATTTATATTTTAGACCATCAGTTAAAGACTGAACTCTAACATGAGATACAGGAAAACATGAATAACACCAGTAATCCTGTTAATGTGGCGGTCACATCATTAACGTGGATGAAACAGTTCTTCTAACACTCATGTCAAAGATTACAGTAATGTTTTGAGGTTTGGTTTGAATAGAAGCTTTGGATTAAACACATGTAAAACTTTGTCTTTCAGTTGAACCCTGTTGCTGTTCTGTGTTCATTTTTGTTTACCTGTGAGAAGTGAGACATTCCAGCCCGATCTCACGAGGATTCGTGAAACTGTCACGTAAGTTTTAGTTTCGGTTTCGTGCGCACCAACACGATTTTGTCATGTTTTTCGTGCCGCTCACCACGAAATGCGCACCAATGTATTTGAAACGGCGGACTTTTCGTGCCACTCAGAACGTATTTCAAAAGAATGTGTATATTATATTTTTAATGTAAAACCGTGGCGAATCCAACGCTATATTTTGCATGACATCGTCCCTAAACATAACCCTAACCATAACCCTAACCATAACCCTAACCATAACCTAACCATAAGCCGGTGGTACACTTACCAATTTGCATAGGAATTTCAAGAATGTCCGGCGGCCGGCGGCCGCAAATGCGATCACACAAGCAGTATACGCCGATGGACAGCTTAGATCGTCATGAATCCGCCGGTATAAACCACTTTCAGATGTAATTACCACAGCGAAAAACATTTCGTGGTGAGCGGCACGAAAAACATGACGAAATCGTGTTGGTGCGCACGAAACCGAAACTAAAACTTACGTGACAGTTTCACGAATCCCCGTGAGACCGGGTTGCAGCCGACATTCACAGACTGAAGACATCAGACTGTCTTGCAAGATGTCCAGATCTGATATTTAAAATAAAATCTGATTTGGTTTTACAGACCGTAGGTCAGGTTTAAACAAAGTTAAAGTGGTGTATAAATAATGGATAGACGGATGATCTGAGTCACTTGGAGGCAGAAACATGAGATTTAGACCATATGAGGATGTACTGTTAATGTAGCTGATCATTTACTCTTGTTTGGAGGTGATTTTAAGTCAATAGTCAATTAAAATATTCTTCAAATAAGCAGCTAAACAGAAATCTTGTTCAAAACAGCTAATAGAGAACTATGAAGCAAACAGCCACAGAACAAACAAAAAAATCCAGTTTCAGTGGTTGATTATTCTTCTGCAAACTATATTAATCACCTCTGAAACTTGTGACTTCCGCAGAACTTAAGAAACTGAAAAGGATCACATTTCACATTCACTGCAGTCAGAGCTACAGAACTGATCATCTGAGGAACAATCAGCATCCTGACCAGCAATGGAGGAAATGTATGCCAATATTGAACCTGCTAAACCTGCCAGCCCACTACGTTCTAGGAATCAAACAGGTGAGGGAAATTTATCCAATATAAGATTTTGCACCAGTATTATTGGACACCTTGTAGGCTCTTTAAAGTAGGGCTTACAACTAGTAGTTCATGTTGGAAGTGTAAAAGAGAAATGGGAACCTTTTTGCATCTCATCTGGGAATGCTCCATGGTTGAGCCCTTCTGGCATAATGTGCTGAAATATTTGGAGGCATGGGTGGGAATAGCCTTGCCATTATCACCGCGTTTGTGTCTTTTGGGGGATATATCAGAAATTCCAACCCTAACAAAAAATGTACTTTCTGTTCTGATCGTGGGGCTGATTTCAGCGGCCAGAATCATACTAAGGCACTGGAAATTACCTGTATGTCCGACACTCCAGGAGTGGAAAATTTTAATGAGTGAGACCACGTCCTACGAGGTTATGTTAGTGAGGATAAGGGGTAAAGGTCATGTGGAACTGGGGGCTTGGGGTGGTTTCATGGAACATCTCACTTCTAACTAGAGCCGTGATGGTGAGACCCGCCTGACGAAATGTTTGTCTACCTCACCTCTTTTTTTTTATTATTATTATTTTATTTTATTATTTTTTTAATTATTCTTGTTGTCATTACTACTACCGGATTATTTTTTATCTGTACAATGTATTTGTGTATGTGTGTATGTATATGTATGTGTGTATGTATATATATATATATATATATATATTATTACTGTATAATTTGTTTTTATTTTCTACTTATCTGCTTTGCTGCCTCCCTGCTGTTAAATTCCTTTTGACAGGACCTACCTGAACTTTAGAAAATGTATCCCTATGTCGGAGGCCCTCATGGTTTTTATTTCCTTTTCTGTATTTTTGTATGATGTACCACTCTGAGCTGTTACTACGTGTGTTTAAATAAAGATTTGAATTACAAAAAAAAAAAGGAATCAAACAGGTAAGAATGAAGTGACAAAGAGGCTAAATAGAATATACATTGTTATCTGTCATTTACTGCTGTACAGATAATTGGTTTATTTCCTTGTTAAGGTCCAAGGAGTTCTCAGAGGAGTTTTCATTCAGTTATTCTCTGTTTGGGGCTGCTGAGTGTTTTCCTGCTGCTTGGACTCATCGTCCTCGGTGTCCACTGTGAGTCTGATTCTAATGAGTTAACTTTATAACACTCACCTGCCTAAATATGAGCAGAGGAAAACTTTTGATGCAGTGTTTTGAATGGAATTCAGAATCAGATCTGACAAACCAATAAAGCACAAATCGCAACGATTAAAACAGAAATAATTTTAAGACACTGAGAACATGACAGCAGTTGTTTCCTATTTACAGTAAAACGATGTCATGCATGGAGAAACATCAATAAGTGATATTTTTACTACAAAAGTAAAATTAACTAAATAATTTTTGGAAAGTAGAAGTACAGGGAAAGTTTCTTGACAAGATGCTGCAACAGTTTGTGGACTTCTGTTTTTGCTAATAACAGCTGCACTAGTTTAACCCAGTGATGCTGTAAAACTACAGTTAGAACACAGTTACACTTCAACCTCGGAGTTCAGGTATTTCTAAGCTGCATTCCCAACATTCAAACTGGTTTCATTTTTATCAATCATTAATAATAACAGAGGAGCTAAGATGGATTTTGTGTAAATAAAGTAAATAAGCAATAAGATTTATCAAGTTTGTGTATGGTTTGTAGTGAAATCAGATCATATTTGTGTCCTGGTCATTCATGTTCCCCAAAATTTAAGGATCACAGACATGCATTTTACTTAATTTGTGAATATCACTTCACACCCTCTGGCAAAATGTGAAAAAGATTAGACTTTGGACTGAAATAGAGGATCATTATTAGTATGAAAGAAGAAGGTTTTTGTGTTTCTGTACATGGACTTTGATTTATTTCAGACCGTGAGTCGGCTGCAGATTTATCCTCCATCAAACAAAACCTGACTGAGCGTCTGCAGGCCAGCAATGATCAACTTTCCTCCATGACAGAAGAGAGAGACCGACTGAATGCCAGCCTCACTGAAATGACCAAAGAACGGGACAGACTTCAGACTTTGTCCAAACAGAGTGAGTCCTTCCCTGCCTGATAGAAGATACAAATCTCTACTTGGTACTTTCCAGTCACGAGATGACCACGAAAGGAGTAGAAGAAATAAAAATAAGAAATTAGCAAACAAGATAAAAACCCTTCAAGTGGGGCTGCACAGTGGGGTAGTGGTTAGCACTTTCACCTTGCAGCAAGGTGGGCCTGGGATCTTTCTGCATGGAGTTTGCATGTTCTCTCTGTGCATGCGTGGGTTTTTTTCCGGGCACTCCGGCTTCCTCCCACAGTCCAAAAATATGCTGAGGTTAATTGGTTATTCTAAATAGCCGGTAGGTGTGAATGTGAGAGTGATTGTTCTTCTGTATATGTAGCCCTGCGACAGACTGGTGACCTGTCCAGGGTCTCCCCTGCCTTCACCTGAGTCAGCTGGGATAGGCTCCAGCACCCCCGCGACCCTAGTGAGGATAAAGCGGTGTATAGAGAATGGATGGATGGATGGAAGGACCCTTCAAGTGCCTCTCTAGTCACTATTTAAACCCAAAAAAATTCATCTCTGCATGCTCTGCAATGCTTCGTTAAATGAATTTAACCTCTTACTGCCCTAAAATAATCTACACACGTGGACATTGACAGGTACAGAAATCGTTTGATTGCAGTGATTGCCTCAAAAGGTGTGCAACAAAATATTAAGGTTAGGGAACCATCATTTTTGTCCAGGCCTGTTCAATGAGTTTATTTTTTAAATTATTTTGTTAAACCACGGTTCAAAAGCAATGTCTGATTTTCATTGGTTATTTTATACAGAATTTTTGTATTTATTATTATTTGTGTCAGATTCAAATTATTTCTGTGACCACTGTGGGTTTTTCTTTCACTAATTGAGGGGTATCAACAATTTTGTCCACATGTGTATGTGCAATTCTACACAGCTGTTTCCTGTAGAACAGGACTGGGTTCATGGGTTGGTCACGCATGAAATAGCGGAAGTCTGAAGCCATGTTTTAAGATTGTCATCATTACTCTGTAGTTTCAAGGTAGAAATGTTCAGTCATGATGTAGACTACTTATTTCACCCATAATATGTCTTCTAGCAAATAAAATCACTGCATGGACTGAAGAAAAGTTACTGTTTAGATCCAAGTCTAACTTAGACATTGTTGTAGGGGCCTTTAGGGGTAACTGCTGAAAACACTGACTTGTGCTAAAATAACTTCATAAATACATTCACATATTGATCAGTAATGAGCATCATTTGATATTTCTTCCAGAGAAAACATGTCCTGCAGGATGGAAGATGTTCAGCTGTTCCTGTTATCTCCTCTCTCAAGAGTCTGGTTCCTGGAACAAAGGCAGGGAGGACTGCAGAAGCAAAGGAGCAGATCTGGTGGTGATAAACAGCGATGAAGAACAGGTACAGAATTTGTTTTAGCATGTTTTCAAATGACATGGAAATGTATTTCAGTCTTCATCCTCAGTGTACATTACTTTGCCCAGTTTTCAAGACTAAAAGGAAATAGCTGTTTTCCGTTCCAGTATGTTTGAATTCAGACATTGTAGACTTAAACTGTGTCTTTAAAAAGCCCATATTTAAAGATTAGAAACCTTTAACAACTAACAACGGACATTATCTGTGACTTTCTGCAGCACAGAATTCAGTTAAACTCTAAATAGTATACAAAACCAGAGACGCTGCATAGATATTCATTATTTACAGTCCATCCGTCCGTCCATCTATCCATCCATCCATCCATCCGTCCATCCATCCATCCATCCATGGCAGGGTCAGATTCAATCCTGAATCTGAACTTTGACGATTGGTTGAGCCTCCCTTTCCGGCACCTTGGAGCAAAATTTCCAAGAGAGGAAAGTAATTCCTGTTACTTCAGCAAAGTAATCAAAGCACTTTCCATTTTTTAAAATAAGAACCACCACCCTCCAACTGCCACTCCACACTGACTGTCCCAGATGACCACTGAAGAGGCATGTCCGTAAAGATGGTCCAACAATGTCCAGAGTCCTCAGAATCTTGAATGAATCTCATCCACACCGAGTGCTTTCCCAGTGATGACTTTCTTGTCCACCACAGTGACCTCTACCATGGATATGAGCTTCCCCCAAGTCTTCATTCACTGCCTCCTCAGCAGAATACGTGTTAACGTGGTTGAAAGAGCGTTTCCATTCAACTTCCACTTCTTGACAGTGTCCTCAGTCTGCAGTTCTCCTCCTCAGCTACATAGTCTGTCCAAGTCCTGCCTCCCCTTCCTGAGGCGTTGAACGGTTTAATAGATCAGTTTCTGCTATATTCCGTTATCTGCCCTATTGACAGTTTTTCGACCGGCCACAGTTCTTTCCCATCTTCACCACCATTGGCCCTGCTGATCTTTAGTCCAATCCTGACAAAACTTGGCCTCGATTTTTGATTTGAAAATCTTTGTTCATCCATCAAAGCAACTCCAACCTTACAACAAGACCACAACAACACTCCAACAAGGAGAAATGTATTTTTTCTATCGATGTTTACAGGATTGGTCCCCCTATCGCTGCTTGCAGCTGTTTTTAAATTGTTAGTTTTGATTAGCATTTTTTTAATGATGTGTTCATAGAAAACTGGTAAACTGCTCATACTGTATTGTGATTAACAGCTAAAATGTAATATTCTTCACGCTGAACAGACGTTTCTCTCTACGTTTGCCAACAAACCAACTTGGATTGGGTTGAATGACATCCAAACAGAAGGGACCTGGATGTGGGTGGATGGAACTCCTCTGACTCTGAGGTAAGTCTTCACTTTAGCATAGCATCGATGTTAACATCCACATGGGGTCACAAACTGCTCACCAACTGAACCATTCACATCATATCTGACATGTTATTGTTACCGGCACCAGAACTAGGGGTAATCTGGACCAGCAGCAAAGATTACACAGGCCAGGAAACACTGTGTAACCAGAAGTAAATAATGGCTGTGGATTAAGAGAGAGAGCACCAAGTTAGTGTCCTCCTCATGCCTCGTGCATTTATTTCTGGGCTGCACATCATTATAAACAATTAACAAACAATCAATCAATCAATCAATCACATTCCCCATAATAGGCTTTCGAGTTAAAGTGTGGCTTCTCTACATCTCATACTGTCAACATTTCATATATAAAATAACAAATTGGGTAAACAAACTAATAAGGAATGAAAAAAACATTCTTCTTCAAGACAAATAAGAACACATAAATCTACAGTGATTTAACATCAACTCATAAGGGCTAAACTCATAAAATACACCACAATAACAACTCATATTTACTCAGACATTACTCAACATTTGCTGTCAAACTCTGTCATTCTCATGTACACACGCACACACACTTTACCAACAGCTTTACTTTACCTGGGAGTATGCTAAACTACTAGCAACTAGCATAGCATGGAGCCTCTTGCCAAAACAATAACATTTACTTGCTTCTAGCTAACTAAGACTGGATAATATGTAGAACGCATTAATTTTACTGAACACAGTTAAAACCATTGTAAAACATTTGCATCCATTCCAAATATAAACTATAGTGTTTCTTAGTTAGCGTCAGCACACGTTTACCTTAATACACATTTCAACACACTTGCACACATCACAAAAACACTTAACACTGTACTCACACCGTTGACACAGTACCAGAATAAAGCTAGAAAAGCTACGTTTTGCTTTACCTGTGGACTAACAGAGAGCACCAAGTTAGCATCTTCCTCATGCCTCGTGCATTTATTTCTGGGGCGCGCATGCGCAGAGCCTACATAGCCTACACACACACACACACACACACACACATATATATATATCATGGTAGAGACTGCGATTTGGTAGAACTGGAGTTTCTACCAGTAGAGATTGCGATTGGAGTCTCTACCAGTAGAAACTCCAATCCTACCAGTAGAGATTTGTCAGGGCTAAGGTTAGACTTTTAAGGTTAGGGTCAGGGGTCAGGGCAGGGGTTAGATTAAAAGGTCAGGGTCAGTTAAGGTTAGGGTCAGGGTCAGGGCAGGGGTCAGATTTAAAGTTCCATCTCTACTGGTAGAGATTACAATCGCAATCTCTACTGGTAGAAACTCCAATTCTACCAAATCGCAGTCTCTACCATGATATATATACAGTGCATCCAGAAAGTATTCACAGCGTTTCACTTTTTCCACATTTTGTTATGTTACAGCCTTATTCCAAATCGGATTCAATTATTTTTTTCCCTTAAAATTCTACACATAACACCCCATAATGACAAAATGAAAAAAGTTTTTTTGAGAGTCTTGCAAATTTATTAAAAATAAAAAACAAAGAAATTACATGTACATAAGTATTCACAGCCTTTGCCATGAAGCTCTAAATTGAGCTCATGTGCATCCTGTTTCCACTGATCATCCTTGAGACGCTTCTACTGCTTAATTGGAGTCCACCTGTGGCAAATTCAGTTGATTGGACATGATTTGGAAAGGCACACACCTGTCTATATAAGGTTCCACAGTTGGCAGTGCATGTCAGAGCATAAACCAAGCATGAAGTCAAAGGAATTGTCTGTAGACCTCCGAAACAGGATTGTGACGAGGCACAAGTCTGGGGAAGGGTACAGAAAAATTTCTGCTGCTTTGAAGGTCCCAATGAGCACGGTGGCCTCCATCATCCGTAAACGGAAGACATTGGAACCACCAGGACTCTTCCTAGAGCCGGCCGGCCATCTAAACTGAGCAATCGGGGGAGAAGGGCCTTAGTCAGAGAGGTGACTAAGAACCCCATGGTCACTTTGTCAGAGCTCCAGCGTTCCTCTGTGGAGAGAGGAGAACCTTCCAGAAGGACAACCATCTCTGCAGCAATCCACAAATCAGGCCTGTTTGGTAGAGTGGCCAGACGGAAGCCACTTCTTAGTAAAAGGCACATGGCAGCCCGCCTGGAGTTTGCAAAAGGCACCTGAAGGACTCTCAGACCATCAGCAAAAAAATTCTCTGGTCTGATGAGACAAAGATTGAACTCTTTGGTGTGAATGCTAGGCGTTTTGTTTGGAGGAAACCAGGCACTGCTCATCACCAGGCCAATACCATCCCTACAGTGAAGCATGGTGGCGGTAGCATCATGCTGTGGGGATGTTTTTCAGCAGCAGGAACTGGGAAACTAGTCAAAGATAGAGGGGAAGATGAATGCAGCAATGTACAGAGACATCCTGGATGAAAACCTGCTCCAGAGCGCTCTTGACCTCAAACTGGGGCGGCGGTTCATCTTTCAGCAGGACAACGACCCTAAGCACACAGCCAGATAGCAAGAAGTGGCTTCAGGACAACTCTGTGAATGTCCTTGAGTGGCCCAGCCAGAGCCCGGACTTGAATCCAATTGAGCATCTCTGGAGAGATCTGAAAATGGCTGTGCACCGGCGCTCCCCATCCAACTTGATGGAGCTTGAGAGGTGTTGCAAAGAGGAATGGGCAAAACTGCCCAAAAGATAGGTGTGCCAAGCTTGTGGCATCATATTCAAAAAGGCTTGAGGCTGTAATTGCTGCCAAAGGTGCATCAACAAAGTATTAAGCAAAGGCTGTGAATACTTATGTACATGTGGTCTCTTTAGTTTTTTATTTTAATAAATTTTCAAGAATCTCAAAAAAACTTTTTCATGTTGTCATTATGGGGTGTGTGTGTAGAATTTTAAGGGAAAAATGAATTGAATCCGATTTGGTATAAGACTGTAACATAACAAAATGTGGAAAAGGTAACGCGCTGTGAATACTTTCCGGATGCACTGTATATAATATTCTGATGGCTCCACAACGGAACCAGATTACCACCTGCTTGGCAAAACGGTGGAATTGACCTCATGACCTCAACATACTGTTAAAGCAGTTCAGTTAAAAACAAAATTAGAGGGGTGTTTGCTCAAATAAAAAACTTTAAATATGGCATTTCCAACCGACTACATATTCTCAGTGGATTGATCATCCAAAGTAGATTTTTTAACAACATAGTCATTGTCACCATAAAAATGATGGACAACAAAAAATGTCATATTTTCATTAAAACCACTGGTTCTTGCTTGTATATGTGTTTCTGTTCTGATTCTTTTGTCAAAGATAAACGGTCTAATAATTCTGTTGTTTACTGACCTGCCAGCTACTGGAACACAAACCAGCCTGACAATGGTGGTGGAAATGATCAATGGGGTGAAGAAGACTGTGCTCATATCAGAATGGATGACAACACTCTTTGGAATGATCTGTCATGTACATCGTCTCTGCAGTGGATCTGTGAAAAACAACCATAATGTCGCTGCATTATTTGTTTGAGGATCATGTGTATTTGAAGGTCAGATATCTAAAGAAATAACTGTGAGAACTTCAGGCTTTTATATTAAGTATTTCCAGAACTGCTGTCATTCACACACAGCCTTAAAATTAAAACCTAAACAAATTTGCTGAAAGCGGATCATTGAGTATTTTAAAAAAAAATGTTGTAGCAAATGTCATTAGTACTTGGATGAACTGTATTTGTACCGTGACCATCACAAACCAGGTGTTAATCAGAGCACATAATAGATCTGACTGTTAATGTTTTCTACTATTTTGTTCTGGTGTGTGATTCTGTTGTGACCAGCGTCCAACACCAAGGTCTAATACACCCAGACCGCTTGTCCGTCTTCCATTGAAGAACCAAAGCTGTGGTGTGTAGGACTGATGCATATTATAAGTTTATTATAAGATATTAAAGTAATATTTTGAGGTTTGGTTTGAATAGAAGCTTTGCATTAAACACATGTAAAACTTTTAATCTTTCAGTTGAACCCTGTTGCTGTTTCTTGTGTTCATTTTTTTACCTGTGAGAAGTTGAGACATTCACAGACTGAAGACATCAGACTGTCTTGCAAGATGTCCAGATCTGATATTTAAAATAAAATCTGATTGGTTTTACAGACTGTAAGTCAGGTTTAAACAAAGTTAAAGTGGTGTATAATAATGGATAGACGGATGATCTGAGTCCCTTGGAGGCAGAAACATGAGATTTGGACCATATGAGGATTGTACTGTTAATGTAGCTGATCATTTACTCTTGTTTGGAGGTGATTTTAAGTCAATAGTCAATTAAAATATTCTCCAATAAGCAGCTATACAGACATCTTGATCAAAACAGCTGTTAGAGAACTTATGACGCAAACAGCCACAGAACAAACAAAAAACCCAGTTTCTGCGGTTGGATTGTCCTTGTGCAAACTATATTAATCACCTCTGAAACTTGTGACTTCTCAAAACTTAAGAAATTGAAAAACGCTCACATTTCACATTCAGTGCAGTCAGAGCTACAGACCTGATCATCTGAGGAAACAATCAGCATCCTGACCAGCAATGGAGAAAATTTATGACAAAATGGAACTTGTAGAACCTGCTGTCACAAAACATTCCAGGGATCAAACAGGTAAGAATGAAGTGACAAAGAGGCTAAATAGATTATCCATTATTATCTGTCATTTACTTGCTGTACAGAATAAATGGTTTATTTCTACATTAAGGTCCGAGGAGTTCTCAGAGGAGTTTTCATTCAGTTATTCTCTGTTTGGGGCTGCTGAGTGTTTTTCCTGCTGGTTGGACTCATCGTCCTCGGTGTCCACTGTGAGTCTGGTCTAATGATTAACTTTATAACACTCACCTGGTCTAGATATGTTGCAGAGGAAAAACTTTTGGTGCCGTGTTTTGAATGGAATTCAGAATCAGATTCTTCTGAGCTCTCACACACAATTAAACATTTGGGATACTAAGAATTCAGCAGCAGTTGTTCCCAAGTACTCCGTCAGGCTGCTCATGAAAGTTTCTTTTCTAGGACATACGGACACGTTCTTGCTGTATCATTAGGTGTTGCTCAGTACTTTCTTTTTAAAACCCAAAGACACAAAATAGCTTTTAATCTTTTTCTAGAAAAGGCAGGTTAAACGTGAATGCAAATGTGTGATTTTCAGGAATCTTATTCTCCTCTGAAAAATGCTTGCCTTCCCTGTGACTGTCTTCTTAAATACTTCTTTTCTTTTCTTTTTGCCACAGGAATTAAAAGTACTGATTCAGATGCAGGTTTCAGATTTTTTTTAAAATTATAAACAGGAAATCTTCTTATGAGGGCGCTATATGATAAGCGGACTTCTCTTTTTACCC
This sequence comes from Acanthochromis polyacanthus, assembly GCF_021347895.1. Lineage (NCBI taxonomy): Eukaryota > Metazoa > Chordata > Actinopteri > Pomacentridae > Acanthochromis > Acanthochromis polyacanthus. The sequence goes on along the minus strand of NC_067126.1, from coordinate 35,352,788 downwards.
ATTACAGCTGCGCTAGTTTGTGCTATGATGCTGTAAAACTACAGTTTTAACACAGTTGCACTTGGGTTCAGGTACTTTTAACTTGTTCTGTAAAGTCAGCCTTGGGTTCAAGTCCCCCACCTCATTTAAACTGATTTAATTCATGTCATTCTTGAATCATGCTAGAGCAGCTAAGCCGAATTTTATGGAAGGAACTCAGGTCAGAACAGTAGAATGAATCAAGTTTTGTTTCTGTTCTCTACAGAAATCAGATTCACTGTGCTTAGTTCCACAAAATGTAAGAATAATTCGATTTAGGACTGAAGTTGAGACAGGATTAATACAAAGCATCAGGACTCTGGTGTTTCTGAAACATGTACTTTGATATTTCAGACCGTGATTCGGCTGCAGATTTATCCTCCATCAAGGAAAACCTGACTGAGCGTCTGCAGGCCAGCAATGATCAACTTCTCTCCATGACAGAAGAGAGAGACCGACTGAATGCCAGCCTCACTGAAATGACCAAAGAACGGGACAGACTTCAGAGTTTGTCCAAACAGAGTGAGTCCTTCCCTGCCTGATAGAAGATAGAAATGTCTACCTGTTACTCTCCACTTAGATTATAAAGTTCATAGATTCAGAGGTCTGGAAAAAGCAAAATCCTTCCATCTGTTATTAAGATTTTCTTATTGTGTGTTTTATAGCCAGAAATTCAGTGAGCAAAACACCCAGCATCAAAATCAGATTCTTTTAGGTTCATACTTAACTGATTGAGTAGAACTTTCATAAATCATTGCTATGCTAGAAAAGCACTCAGAGAACACAGTACTCCGCCAAGGCTGCTCATGAAAGTTTCTTTTCTAGGACATACGGACACGTACTTGCTGTATCATTAGGTGTTGCTCAGTACTTTCTTTTTAAAACCCAAACACACAAAATAGCTTTTAATCTTTTTCTAGAAAGGCAGGTTAAACGTGAATGCAAATGTGTGATTTTCAGGAATCTTATTCTCCTCTGAAAAATGCTTGCCTTCCCTGTGACTGTCTTCTTAAATACTTCTTTTCTTTTTGCCACAGGAATTAAAAGTACTGATTCAGATGCAGGTTTTAGATTTTCTTTTAAAATTATAAACAGGAAACATTCTTATGAGGGCGCTATATGATAAGCGGACTTCTGTTTTTACCCATTACAGCTGCGCTAGTTTGTGCTATGATGCTGTAAAACTACAGTTTTAACACAGTTGCACTTGGGTTCAGGTACTTTTAACTTGTTCTATAAAGTCAGCCTTATGTTCAAGTCCCCCACCACATTTAAACTGATTTAATTCATGTCAGTCTTGAATAATGTTACAGCAGCTAAGACGAATTTTATGGAAGGAACTCAGGTCAGAACAGTAGAATGAATCAAGTTTTGTTTCTGTTCTCTACAGAAATCAGATTCACTGAGCTTAGTTCCACAAAATGTAAGAATAATTCGATTTAGGACTGAAGTTGAGAGACAGGATTAATACAAAGCATCAGGACTCTGGTGTTTCTGAAACATGTACCTTGATATTTCAGACCGTGACTCGGCTGCAGTTTTATCCTCCATCAAACAAAACCTGACTGAGCGTCTGCAGACCAGCAATGATCAACTTTCCTCCATGACAGAAGAGAGAGACCGACTGAATGCCAGCCTCACTGAAATGACCAAAGAACGGGACAGACTTCAGAGTTTGTCCAAACAGAGTGAGTCCTTCCCTGCCTGATAGAAGATAGAAATGTCTACCTGTTGCTCTCCACTTAGATTATAAAGTTCATAGATTCAGAGGTCTGGAAAAGGCAAAATCCTTCCATCTGTTATTAAGATTTTCTTAGTGTGTTTTATAGCCAGAAATTCAGTGAGCAAGACACCCAGCATTCAAATCAGATTCATTTAGGTTCATACTTAACCAACTGAGTAGAACCTTCATAAATCGTTGCAAGACGAGAAAAGCACTCAGAGAGCGAAGTACTCCGCCAAGGCTGCTCAGTTGACGTATCATTTATCAGGACTTTAGTGTTTCTGAAACATGTACCTTGATATTTCAGACCGTGACTCGGCTGCAGTTTTATCCGCCATCAAGGAAAACCTGACTGAGCGTCTGAAGGCCAGCAATGACCAACTTTCCACCATGACAGAAGAGAAAGACCGACTGAATGCCAGCCTCACTGAAATGACCAAAGAACGGGACAGACTTCAGACTTTGTCCAAACAGAGTGAGTCCTTCCCTGCCTGATAGAAGATAGAAATGTCTACCTGTTACTCTCCAGTCATGAGATGACCACGAAAGGAGTAGAAGAATTAAAAATAAGAAATTAGCAAATAAGATAAAAACCCTTCAAGTGCCTCTCTCGTCACTATTTAAACCCCAAAAAATTAATCTCTGCATGCTCTGCAATCTTTCATTAAATGAATTTAACCTCTGACTGCCCTAAAATAATCTGCACACGTGGACATTGACAGGTACAGAAATCGTTTGATTGCAGTGATTGCCTCAAAAGGTGTGCAACAAAATATTAAGGTTAGGGAACCATCATTTTTGTCCAGGTCTGTTCAATGAGTTTATTTTTTAAAATAATTTTGTTAAATCACGGTTCAAAAGCAATGTCTGATTTTCATTGGTTAATTTATACAGAATTTTTGTATTTAGTATTATTTGTGTCAGATTCAAATTATTTCTGTGACCACTGAGTTTTTCTTTCATTAATCGAGGGGTATCAACAATTTTGTCCACATGTGTATGTGCAATTCTACACAGCTGTTTCCTGTAGAACAGGACTGGGTTCATGGGTTGGTCACGCATGAAATAGCGGAAGTCTGAAGCCATGTTTTGAGACTGTCATCATTACTCTGTAGTTTCAAGGTAGAAATGTTCAGTCATGATGTAGACTACTTATTTCACCCGTAATTTGTCTTCTAGCAAATAAAATCACTGCATGGACTGAAGAAAAGTTACTGTTTAGATCCAAGTCTAACTTAGACATTGTTGTAGGGCCTTTAGGGGTAACTGCTGAAAACACTGACTTGTTCTAAAATAACTTCATAAATACATTCACATATTGATCAGTAATGAGCATCATTTGATATTTCTTCCAGAGAAAACGTGTCCTGCAGGATGGAAGATGTTCAGTAGTTCCTGTTATCTCCTCTCTCAAGCGTCTGGTTCCTGGACCAAAGGCAGGGAAGACTGCAGAAGCAAAGGAGCAGATCTGGTGGTGATAAACAGCGCTGAAGAACAGGTACAGAATTTGTTTTAAAGGTCCCATATTATGCTATTTTTCAGTCACATCATATAGGTCTCAGAAGCCCAAAAACACAGTATTTAAGTTTGTTCGCCCCAAAATCATCCTTTGTTGGAGGTTTCAGCGGTCGAAAAATTCACTCTCACCAGCCCTGCTCAGAACAGGCTGTTTCTGGGCCTGCTTCCAGGTATGCAAATAAACGCATCTGTCCGCGCCCACTCCCCCTCCCCTCTCTGGGAGAGGACGCGCTCAGTGCTACATTGGTGTCAGAAGTGGGATGGCGCTCGCCTGACTGTAGATGGAGGAAGAAATGAAGGAGCTCCAACAAGCTGTCACCGAGGGACTGAGCCGCCTCTTGGGAGCAAACCCCAGAGGAAAAGAGCCAGCCAGCGGAGAGTTCGCTCCCGTAATCCCCAACAGCTCCACACACCAAGAACCCGCCACCCCTTGACTAAACGGTGGGCCACCACAGGCAGCAGCTGCTAGCAGGAGAGATGCTCTGGCAGCTGGCGGCCGGTGGCCGGCTGCTGGCGGCCGGCTGCCGCCCCGCCGCCCGCCGCCCCTTGACGAAACGGTGGGCCGCCACAGGCAGCAGCCGCTAGCAGGAGAGATGCTCTGGCAGCCGGAGCATCTCCCCAGCTGCCGGAACATCTCCCCAGCCGCTGGCAGCCAGCCAGGGGGTTCTGGAGTGGCGGTTCCTTCACAGCGCCACTCTTCTCTCGTTTCCCAGAGCTCGGCTTCTTGGTGCGGGCGCCGGGCAGTCTCGTGCGAAGTGACTAGGCCAATGGCACCGGTAGCAGCCGTCTGGAGAGCGGCGGCGACGTAGGCACTCGGTCTCTCGCTCCTCTTCTTCCCCGGGCCCGCACTCAGCCATCCTGACGTGCGGCTTGAACGCGGAAGTCGTGGGGGGTCGGGACGTGAGCGCGCGTTCCGCTCTCTCGGCTTCTCGTCGTGCCTCGGCGGCCGCCCTATTGACAGTTTTTTGACCAGCCACAGTTCTTTCCCATCTTCACCACCATTGGCCCTGCTGATCTTTAGTCAATCCTGACAAAACTTGGCCTCGATTTTTGATTGCAAAACTTTGTTCATCCATCAAAGCAACTCCAACCTTGCAACAAGACCACAGCAACACTCCAACAAGGAGAAATGTATTTTTTCTATCGATGTTTACAGGAACGCTTTTAATATGTTCGGCTGCCATGGCAAATAGACCCTGCTGAGGTGATTGGTCCCCTTATCATTGCTTGCAGCTGATTTTAAATTGGTAGTTTTGATTAGCAGTTTTTTTATGATGTGTTCATAAATATTCTTCACATTGAACAGACGTTTCTCTCTACGTTCACCAACAAACCAACTTGGATTGGGTTTGAATGACATCCAACAGAAGGGACCTGGATGTGGTGGATGGAACTCCTCTGACTCTGCGGTAAGTCTTCACTTTAGCATAGCATCAATATTAACATCCACATCTGCCTAAAATCACAACAAACTTTCTATCTGTCATTCACCAATAAATCATAACATGAAAGTACATACATGGGACTAACCTGCACAAAAACGAGGTATGAAGTCGGTTACCATCCCACTCTCCGGACTTTATTTTCCCTCAGTTTCCTTCGTTCTCTATTACTGGGAAATTAAACATGTGGGAATCCCTTTTCCAATCGATTTTGTGCACCCAAAGGCACAAACAGCCCGTCATTTTTCAGGGTATTTAGGAAGCGATTAAAGGACAGAATTACTCTCTGTGGTGTAAACAACGTTAACAGGAAAACCAGGCGTTCATGAATAGAAACAAAATGGCGCCCATAGATCACGTGACCAAAAATTTTTGACCCGTCATGTCGCCTCTCTGATATACAGGCACTCTATCCACAACTAGAGTGCCTATATAATGAGAGTGGCAACAACTGGGGATTTGACGCCATTTTGTTTCCATTCACTCAATATGGGACCCGCAGCGCGAGGTGCACATTCACGAAAACTATGGATTGTTTACTGATTCAAGACATGTCTTGGACAAAATCATTACTGGCTTGTTTTGTGCTGGATGTCCAAGGTTGGATTTATGGCCGTTTTTAGTGGAAATATTTTCATCTGGACTAGTTTTGAGCCTTCAAGGTGAGTTGGGCTGTTTACATTATTTGCTGTTTGTTGGACAAATGTGTTATATTATCCGCTGTGGTAATCACATCTGAAAAGTGGTTTATACCGGCAGATTCATGAGAATCTAAGCTTTCCATGGGTGTATAATTGTTTCTATTCATCGAGTTTGCAGCTTCGGTCAATTTAGTAAAATACGTTTTCCCGTCCGCCTGTACGGTGCTGCAGCTGTTAAGCATACGGCTAACAGCATCCTCATGCTAACGGCGGCTAACAGCCCAGAAACAGGTGAACAACACGGAGACTGTTCGGGTCATATGAGGCTGATAAGTGGACTGCAGGTTGGACGGAAAACAGTAAATAGGGAACAGAAAACGTCAGCTGTTTGTTGAATTGGAAATCATGTGAATGAACAGGGAGGCTGTTGTCGAAGCTCAGATGGGCCGCTGAAGTTTAACGGGGTATCCCGTTAAACTTCAGCGGCCCGTATTTCATGCATCTCCATGCATGAAAATGGTCAAAGTCAAAATAACCACAAACTGCCTAAAATCACATCAAACTTTTCTATCTGTCATTCACCATACATTCATAACATGAAAGTACATACATGGGACTAACCTGGCACAAAAATCATGATGAAGTCGGTTTTCCATCCCACTCTCCGGACTTTATTTTCCACAGTTTCATTCTTTCACTACTCCTGGGAAATCTAAACATGTGTAATCTCTTCTCCAATCGATTTGTGTACCCAAAGGCACAACAGCCCGTCATTTTTCAGGTGTGTATGAAACCAAAAAAGACCTAGAATTACTCTCTGCGTTGTAAACAACGTTAACAGGCATAACCGGCGTTCAGGAATTGGAAACAAAATGGCTCCTATAGATCACGTGACCAAATTTTTTTGGACCCGTCATGTCGCCACTCTCATTATATAGGCACTCTATCCACAACGGAACCAGATCACCACCTGCTGGCGAAACGGTGGAATTGACCTCATGACCTCAACATACTGTTAAGCAGTTCAGTTAAGAACAAAAATTAGAGGGGTGTCTGCTCAAATAAAAAAGCTTTAAATATGGCATTTCCAACCGACTACACATCACACATCCACCAGACACCGATCCAACAGAAGCATCCATTGTGAGTTTTCAGAGAGATTGAAAGATGTTAAAATGCTGGACAGATCTGCAGTGTTGGATCAGAATTCTCAGTGGATTGATCATCCAAAGTAGATTTTTTAACATACATAGTCATTGTCGCCATAAAAATGATGGAACACAAAAAAATGTCATATTCTCATTAAAACCACTGGTTCTTACTTGTATATGTGTTTCTGTTTTGATTCTTTTGTCAAAGATAAACAGTCTAATAATTCTGTTGTTTACTGACCTGGCAGCTACTGGAACACAAACCAGCCTGACAATGGTGGTGGAAGTGATCGATGGGGTGAAGAAGACTGTGCAACTATCAGAACGATTGAAAACACTCGTTGGAATGATCTGTCATGTACATCGTCTCTGCAGTGGATCTGTGAAAAACAACCATAATGTTGCAGCATTATTTGTTTGAGGATCATGTGTATTTGAAGGTCAGATATCTAAAGAAATAACTGTGAGAACTTCAGGCTTTTATATGAAGTATTTCCAGAACTGCTGTCATTCACACACAGCCTTAAAATTAAAACCTAAACAAATTTGCTGAAAGCGGATCATTGAGTATTTAAACAAAAAATGTTGTAGCAAAATGTCATTAGTACTTGGATGAACTGTATTTGTACTGTGACCATCACAAACCAGTGTGTTAATCAGAGCACATAATAGATCTGACTGTTAATGTTTTCTACTATTTTGTTCTGGTGTGTGATTCTGTTGTGACCAGCGTCAACACCAAGGTCTAGGACTGACGCTATTATAAGTTTATTATAAGATTATTACAGTAATATTTTGAGGTTTGGTTTGAATAGAAGCTTTGCATTAAACACATGTAAAACTTTTAATCTTTCAGTTGAACCCTGTTGCTGTTCTGTGTTCATTTTTTTTACCTGTGAGAAGTGAGACATTCACAGACTGAAGACATCAGACTGTCTTGCAAGATGTCCAGATCTGATATTTAACAAAAAAATCTGATTTGGTTTTGTAGACTGTAAGTCAGGTTTAAACAAAGTTAAAGTGGTGTATAAATAATGGATAGACGGATGATCTGAGTCACTTGGAGGCAGAAACATGAGATTTGGACCATATGAGGATGTACTGTTAATGTAGCTGATCATTTACTCTTGTTTGGAGGTGATTTTAAGTCAATAGTCAATTAAAATATTCTTCAAATAAGCAGCTATACAGACACCTTGATCAAAACAGCTGTTAGAGAACTATGATGCAAACAGCCACAGAACAAACAAAAAGTTTCTGCGGTTGATTGTTCTTCTGCAAACTATATTCATCATCTGTGAAACTAATTGTGACTTCCGCAGAACTTAAGAAACAGAAAAAGATCACATTTCACATTCACTGCAGTCTGTGCTACAGAACTGATCATCTGAGGAACAATCAGCATCCTGACCAGCAATGGAGGAAATTTATGCCAATATGGAACCTGCCAAACCTGCCGACCCAATACGTTCTAGGAATAAAACAAGTAAGAATGAAGTGACAAAGAGGCTAAATAGAATATACATTATTATCTGTCATTTACTGCTGTACAGATAATTGGTTTATTTCCTTGTTAAGGTCCAAGGAGTTCTCAGAGGAGTTTTCATTCAGTTATTCTCTGTTTGGGGCTGCTGAGTGTTTTCCTGCTGCTTGGACTCATCGTCCTTGGTGTCCTCTGTGAGTCTGGTTCTCATGAGTTAACTTTATCACACTCACCGTCCTAAATATGTGCAGAATAAAACTTTTGGTGCTGCGCTTTGCATGGAATTCAGAATCAGATTCTTCTGAGCTCTCACACACAATTTAAACATTTTGGAATACTAAGAATTCAGCAGCAGTTGTTCCCTATTGACTGGAAAATGATAAGTTTCTTTTCTTGGACATGCAGACATGTACTTGCTGAATCATTAGGTGTTGCTCAATACTTTCTTTTTAGACCAAATACATAAACTTGCTTTTAATCTTTTTATTGGAGAAGCAGGTTTAACATTAATGTAGATTTGTGATTTTCAGGAACCTTATTCTGCTCTAAAAGACGCCTACCTTCCCCGTGACTGTAAATACTAGTTTTCTTTTAATCACTTGTCAGAACTGTTTCAGAAAATTTCCACAGGAATGAAAAAAAATACTGACTCAGATGCAGAATTTATGTTTTTTTTTTATTTACATAAACAGGAAATATTCTGATGAAGGCGCTATATGATAAGCAGACTTCTCTTTTTACTCGCTACAGCGGTGCTAGTTTGCGCTATGATGCTGTAAAACTACAGTTTTAACACAGTTGCACTTGGGTTCAGGTATTACTAACTTGTTCTGTAAAGTCAGCCTTGGTTTCATGCCTCCCACCACATTTAAACTGGTTTAATTCAGGTCAATCTTTAATAGAGGAGCTCAGATTAATTTGATGCCAATAACTCAAGTCAGAACAGTAGAATGAATCAAGTTTGGTTTTTGTTCCCTATAGAAATCTGATTAATTGAGCTTATGTACACAAAATGTGAGAATATTTAGACACAAGCCAGTGCCTTATTGTGCCGGTCCCAAGCCCGGATAAATACAGAGGGTTGTGTCAGGAAGGGCATCCGACGTAAAACTTTGGCCAAATCAATCATGCGAATCAAATGTATGACTTCCATACCAGATCGGTCGAGGCTTGGGTTAACAACGACCGCCATCAGTGCTGTCGACCTACAGTGTGCCGGTGGAAAATGGACTACTGTTGGTCGAAGAAGGAGGAGAGGAAGGTGTGTTGGTAGGAAGAGAGAAAAGAGGAACTTCAAGAGTCTAGGACTGAGAGTAGGGACTTTGAATGTTGGAAATATGACAGGAAAGATAGAGAGCTGGTTGACATGATGCAGAGGAGGAAGGTGGACATACTGTGTGTCCAGGAGACCAGGTGGAAAGGTAGTAAAGCTCGAAGTTTAGGAGCAGGGTTCAAGTTGTTCTATCATGGTGTACATAGGAAGAGAAATGGAGTAGGAGTTATCTTGAAGGAGGAGTTTGTTAGGAATGTCCTGGAGGTAAAAAGAGTGCCAGATCGAGTGATGACCCTGAAGCTAGAAATCGAAGGTGTGATGTTCAATGTTGTTAGTGGGTATGCTCCACAGGTAGGATGTGAGCTTGAGGAGAAGCAGAAATTCTGGTTGGACCTTGATGAAGTGATGCAGAGCATCCCTAGAAGTGAGAGAGTTGTCATTGGTGCAGACTTCAATGGACATGTTGGTGCAGGAAACAGAGATGATGAGGAGGTCATGGGCAGGTTTGGTATCCAGGAGAGGAACGCAGAAGGACAGATGGTGGTTGACTTTGCAAAAAGGATGGAAATGGCTGTAGTAAATACTTTCTTCCAGAAGAGGCAGGAACATAGGGTGACCTATAAGAGTGGAGGTAGGAGCACACAGGTAGACTACATCTTGTGTAGACGGTGTGATCTGAAGGAGATCAGTGACTGCAAAGTAGTGGTAGATGAGAGTGCAGCCAGACAGCATAGGATGGTGGTGTGTAGGATGACCCTGGTGGTGAAGAAGATGAAGAGGGCAAAGGCAGAGCAGAGGACCAAATGGTGGAAGCTGAAAAAGGAAGAGTGTTGCATGACTCTCAGGAAAGAGTTGAGACAGGCTTTGAATGGTCAGGAGGTGCTTCCAGATGACTGGACAACTACAGCAAATGTGATGAGGGAGACAGGTTGGAGAGTACTTGGTGTGTCATCTGGAAGGAAAGGAGATAAGGAGACTTAGTGGTGAAATGAGGAGGTACAGGAGTGGATCCAGAGAAAGAGGTTAGCTAAGAAGAAGTGGGACACTGAGGACTGAAGAGAGTAGACAGGAGTACAGGGAGATGCAGCGTAAGGTGAAAGTAGAGGTGGCAAAGGCCAAACAAGGGGCTTATGATGACTTGTATGCTAGGTTGGACAGTAAGGAGGGAGAGACTGATCTGTATAGGTTGGCAAGGCAGAAAGACTGAGATGGGAAGGATGTGCAGCAGGTTAGGGTGATAAAGGATAAGGATGGAAGTGTGTTGACAGGTGCCAATAGTGTGATGGGAAGATGGAAAGAGTACTTTGAAGAGTTGATGAATGAGGAAAATGAGAGAGAACGAAGAGTAGAAGAGGTGACTGTTGTGGACCAGGAAGTAGCAAAGATTAGTAAGGATAGAGTGAGGAGGGCATTGAAGAGGATGAAGAGTGGAAAGGCACTTGGTCCTGATGATATACATGTGGAGGTATGGAAGTGTCTCGGAGAAGTAGCAATAGAGTTTCTGACTGGGTTGTTCAACAGGATCTTAGATAGTGAGAAGATGCCCGAGGAATGGAGGAGAAGTGTGCTGGTACCCATCTTTAAGAACAAGGGAGATGTGCAGAGTTGTGGCAACTACAGAGGAATAAAGCTGATGAGCCACACGATGAAGCTATGGGAAAGAGTAGTTGAAGCTAGACTAAGGGCAGAGGTGAACATCTGTGAGCAGCAGTATGGTTTCATGCCGAGAAAGAGTACAACAGATGCAATATTTGCTTTGAGGATGTTTTTTTTCTCTCTCTTTTCTTTTTTGTTTGTCTGCAAGTCCGCTCAGAAATGACACCAACCAACCATGGTGTCATTGCTTAAGCTTCATGTGCAATTTTTTTTTCTTCTTATTGACTGTGACCATCACCTGTCCTCATGGCAAATTAACCTATCATGTTTATTTCAAGCTGTTTCCTACATTATGCCATTGAGGGCTGTGTACACCCAAGTGAAACATAAAACAAACACAGGACAGACAGAAAGGTGAGGCATAGACAGTGTTCTAAGAGAAAAGGTGCCCAAGGAGGTGTGGACCTCCTTGGGCTGGAGGAGACAGCTCCCTCCTTTTGGTGGAGGTTTTCATGCATGCCAGACTCACCACACCAGCACCTACCAAAACTCAATAGAGTTTGTTCCTCCGGGCGCTGAGTCAGTGAAGGTTGCTGGGTTAGTGTCTGTGGATCTCACTCTGCTTCATCTATCCTTTCTGTGGCCTCCTGACATCTTCATGATTGATCCTGTTGGGATTCTGTCGTATCTGGTGTTTGTGAAGGGTCTTAGATTTGTAACTGGTTTTAAGGTGTGAATTAAAGAGCACAAACAAATAAAATGCACCTTTTCAGTTTGAGGATGTTAATAGAGAAGTACAGAGAAGGTCAGAAGGAGCTGCATTGTGTCTTTGTAGATCTGGAGAAAGCTTATGACAGGGTGCCCAGAGAGGAACTGTGGTTTTGTATGAGGAAGTCTGGAGTGACAGAGAAGTATGTTAGAGTGGTGCAGGACATGTATGAGGACTGTAAGACAGTGGTGAGGTGTGCTGTAGGAGTAACAGAGGAGTTCAAGGTGGAGGTGGGACTACATCAGGGATCAGCTCTGAGCCCCTTCTTGTTTGCTATGGTGATGGACAGGATGACAGACGAGGTTAGACAGGAGTCTCCATGGACTATGATGTTTGCAGATGACATTGTGATCTGTAGTGAGAGCAGGGAACAGGTGGAGGAGAAGCTAGAGGCGTGGAGGTTTGCCCTGGAAAGGAGAGGAATGAAGGTTAGCCGCAGCAAGACAGAGTATCTGTGTGTGAATGAGAGGGACCCAAGTGGAAGAGTGAGGCTACAGGGAGAAGAGATCACGAAGGTGGAGGATTTTAAGTACTTAGGTTCAACAGTCCAGAGCAATGGAGAGTGTGGAAAAGAGGTGAAGAAGCGTGTACAGGCAGGCTGGAACGGCTGGAGAAAAGTGTCAGGTGTGATGTGTGATAGAAGAGTTTCAGCTAAAATGAAAGGAAAGTTTTACAAAACTGTGGTGAGACCAGCCATGTTGTTTGGTCTGGAGACAGTGTCCCTGAGGAAAAGACAGGAGGCAGAGCTGGAGGTAGCAGAACTGAAGATGCTGAGGTTCTCTTTGGGAGTGACCAGGATGGATAGGATCAGGAATGAGTACATCAGAGGGACAGCACATGTTAGAGGCTTTGGAGATAAAGTCAGAGAGGCCAGACTGAGATGGTTCGGACATGTCCAGAGGAGAGAGAGTGAATATATTGGTAGAAGGATGCTGAGTTTCCCACTGCCAGGCAGGAGGCCTAGAGGAAGACCAAAGAGGAGGTTTATGGATGTGGTTAAAGAGGACATGAAGGCAGTTGGCGTGAGAGAAGAAGATGCAGCAGACAGGGTTAGATGGAGGCAATTGATTGGCTGTGGCGACCCGTGGAGGGAAAAGCCGAAAGGAAAAGAAGAAGGACTGAAACAGTGAGACAGGATTAGCAGTAAAGCATCAGGACTTTGGTGTTTCTGAAATATGTTCCTTGATATTTCAGACCGTGATTTGGCTGCAAATTTATCTTCCATCAAACAAAACCTGACTGAGTGTCTGCAGGCCAGCAATGATCAACTTTCCTCCATGACAGAAGAGAGAGACCGACTGAATGCCAGCCTCACTGAAATGACCAAAGAACGGGACAGACTTCAGACTTTGTCCAAACAGAGTGAGTCCTTCCCTGCCTGATAGAAGATACAAATGTCTACTTGGTACTTTCCAGTTGTGAGATGACCATGAAATGAGAAGAATCAAAAATAAGAAATTAGCAAATAAGATAAAAACCTTCAAATGCCTCTGACACTGGGCAGCACATTTCTCTCGAGAATACTTTGATAGATATGAGATTTTCATTGCACTCTGCACAGATTCAAACCCCAGAACATAACAGAGCCTCCTCAATGTTTCACAGTAGAGACAGTGTTCTTTCTGCTTCATTTTTGCATCTGTGAACATAGAGCTGATGTGCCTTACCAAAAAGTTCCAGTGATGTCTGGTCTGTCCATAGGACATTCTCCCAGAAGCTTTGTGGATGTCAACATGCAGTTTGGCAAAATCCAGTCTGGATTTTTTATGATTTGTTTTCAACCATGGTGTCCTCCTTGGTCATCTCTCATCAAGTCCACTTTGGCTCAAATGACGACGGATGGTACGATCTGACACTGATGTACCTTGACCTTGGAGTTCACTTTTAATGTCTTTAGAGGTTGTTCTGGGCTCTTTTGTTTTCATTCCTATTATCCGTCTCTTCCATTTATCATCAATTTTCCTCCTGCAGCCACGTCCAAGGAGGTTGGCTACAGTCCCATGGAGCTTAAATTTCTGAATCATATGTTCAGCTGTAGTCACAGGAACATCAAGCTGCTTGGAGATGGTCTTATAGCTGTTATCTTTAACATGCTTGTCTATAGTTTTCTTTCTAATCTCTTGAGACAACTCTCTCCTTGGCTTCCTCTGGTCCATGTTTTAGTGTGGCACACACCATGTCACCAAACAGCACAGTGACTACTTGTAACCCTATAAACAGGCTGACTGATTACCAGTTTGCAGACACCTGTGAGGCTAATTAGAGGACACACCTTGATTGAACATGTCCCTGTGGTCACATTATTTTCAGTCTTTTCTTGGGGACCATCATTTTTGTCCAGGCCTGTTCAATGAGTTTATTTTTTAAAATAACTCTGTTGAACCACGGTTCAAAAGCAATGTCTGATTTTCATCGGTTAATTTTAATATAATTTGTATTATTACTTTTGTCAGATTCATATTATTTCTGTGATCATTGTGAGTTTTTCTTTCACTAACCGAGGGGTAACAACAGTTTTGTCCATGTGTAGGTGTAATTCTACACAGCTGTTTCCTGTAGAACAGGACTGGGTTCATGGGTTGGTCACGCATGAAATACCAGATGTCTGAAGCCGTGTTTTTGACATTGTCATCATTACTCTGTAGTTTTAAGGTAGAAATGTTCAGTCATGATGTAGAGTTCTCATTTCACTCATAATATGTCTTCTAGCAAATACAAAACTTAGACATTGTTGTAGAGGCCTTTAGGGGTAACTGCTGAAAACATTGACTTGTGCTAAAATAACTTCATAAATACATGCACATATTGATCAGTAATGAGCATCATTTGATATTTCTTCCAGAGAAAACGTGTCCTGCAGGATGGAAGATGTTCAGTTGTTCCTGTTATCTCCTCTCTCAAGAGTCTGGTTCCTGGAACAAAAGCAGGGAGGAGTGCAGAAGCAAAGGAGCAGATCTGGTGGTGATAAACAGCGCTGAAGAACAGGTAGAGAATTTGTTTTAACATGTTTTCAATAACATGGAAATGTATTTCAGTCTTCATCCTCAGTGTACATTACTTTGCCCAGGTTTCAAGACAAAAAGGAAACAGCTGTGTTCTCTTCCAGTGTGTTTTAATTCAGACATTGTAGACTTAAACTGTGTGTCTTTAATAAGCCCACATTTAAAGATTAGAAACCTTTAACAACTAACAACAGACATTTTCTGTGACTTTCTGCAGCACAGAATTCAGTTAAACTCTAGATAGTATTTAAAACCAGAGACCCTTCTGAGACATTCATTATCCATCCATCCATCCATCCGTCCATCCGTCCATCCATCCATCCATCCATCCATCCATCCGTCCGTCCGTCCATGGCAGGGTCAGATTCATTTCTGAATCTAAAGTTTGACGATCGGTTGAGCCTCCCTTTCCGGTACCCTGGAGCAAAATTTCCAAGAGAGGAAAGTAATTCCTCTTTACTTAAGCAAAGTAATTGGAGCACTTCCCATTCTTTAAAATAAGAAAAACCATCCTACAACTGCCACTCCACACTGACTGTCCCAGATGACCACTGAAGAGGCATGTCAGTAAAATCAGTCCGACAATGTCCAGAGTCCTCAAAATCTTGAATGAATCTCATCCACACCGAGTGCTTTCCCACTGATGACTTTCTTGGCTACCACAGTGACCTCTACCATGGATATGAGCTTCCCCCAAGTCTTCATTCACTGCCTCCTCAGCAGAATACGTGTTAACGTGGTTGAAAGAGTGTTTCCATTCAACTTCCACTGCTTGACAGTGTCCTCAGTCTGCAGTTCTCCTCCTCAGCTACATAGTCTGTCCAAGTCCTGCCTCCCCTTCCTGAGGCGTTGAACGGTTTAATAGATCAGTTTCTGCTATATTTCGTTATCCGCCCTATTGACAGTTTTTTGACTGGCCACAGTTCTTTCCCATCTTCACCACCATTGGTCCTGCTGATCTTTAGTCCAAGCCTGACAAAACTTGGTCTAGATTTTTGATTTGCAAAAACTTTGTTCATCCATCAAAGCAACTCCAACCTTACAACAAGACCACAACAACACTCCAACGAGGAGAAATGCATTTTTTCTACCATTACATACATGAACACTTTTAATATGTTAAGTTGCCATGGCAACTGGACCCTGCTGAGCTGTTTTATCATTGCTTGCAGCTGTTTTTGAATTGTTTAGTTTTAATTAGAGCAGTTTTATTGCGATATGTTCATAGAAAACTGGTAAACTGCTCATACTGTATTGCGGTTAACAGCTAAAATGTAATTTTCTTCACGTTGAACAGACGTTTCTCTCTACGTTTGCCAACAAACCAACTTGGATTGGGTTGAATGACATCCAAACAGAAGGGACCTGGATGTGGGTGGATGGAACCCCTCTGACTCTGAGGTAAGTCTTCACTTTAGCATAGCATCGATATTAACATGGAATCACAAACCGCTCGAACCATTCACATCATATCTGACGTGTTATCATCATAGAAGAAGGCTATTTACACATCAGACACCGATCTGATCCAATTCTGATTCCTTTGTCAAAGATAAACAGTGTAATAATTCTTTTTGTTTACTGACCTTCCAGCTACTGGAACACAAACGAGCCGAACAATGATGGAGGAATACATGGTGAAGAAGACTGTGCAACTATCAGAAATTCTTACAACACTCTTTGGAATGATCTTTCATGTACATCGTCTCTGCAGTGGATCTGTGAAAAACTACCATAATGTTGCTGCATTATTTGTTTGAAGATCATGTGTATTTGAAGGTCAGATGTCTAAAGAAATAACTGTGAGAACTTCAGGCTTTTATATTAAGTATTTCCAGAACTGCTGTCATTCACACACAGCCTTAAAATTCAGTACCTAAACAAATTTGCTGAAAGTGGATCATTGAATAAACATTGTTGTCGCAAAATGTCATTAGTACTTGGATGAACTGTATTTGTACCGTGACCATCACAAACCAGTGTGTTAATCAGAGCACATAATAGATCTGACTGTGAATGTTTTCTACTATTTTGTTCTGGTGTGTGATTCTGTTGTGACCAGCGTCAACACCAAGGTCTAATCACACCCAGACTGTGTGTCGTCTTCATGAGGAACCAAAACTGTGGTGTGTGAAGAACTGATGCTATTATAAGTTTGCATTTCTTGTTTGAATGTGGGTCAGAACTCTGAACACGACTCTGGTGTCAGAGCTCTGCTCTTCAGCTGAAATATTTACTCTGCATTTCTCTGCTTTATTACTCTTTAATAAATTACAAAGACAAATACTGTGTGTTGACTGACTGTTAAAGGGGAAACTGTATCAAAAAAGCTGATAAATGTCACTAGAGTAAAGTTAGAGATCAAATAGATGTAGTTCTGAAAGGGCCTCATTCTTTAGTCAGCGCCAAGAAGCGATAAAAGGAGTAATTCCTCTTTTTTAAAATCATTCTAAAAACATGTTTGTGTGAGTGTACATCATTTTTCACACCTTGCATATACTGACTATATAAGTATCTATACTTGCGTTTATGTACATCTGTCTGTGAAAACAAAAATCTGAAAAACCAAAAAAATCTGTGAAAATCTGACAGGAGTGCCACAAAAAAGGTATGCTGAAAAAGAAACTGTAAAATCTGTGAAAATAACTGCAAATGTGTGACTTAGTGATATTTTTACTGATGGCTGCAGCTGAAAACATGTAAATTCATTTATTTTCCATGATTTTCATAGATCTGAAGGCAAAATCTATAAAATAACAATTGCTTCAAAAATGACAACTAAAAACAGTAAAGAAAAACAAAAGAAGAAATGAACAAAAACGTTTATTTCTTATAGTATATTTATGTATATGTGTGTTTTAAGAATAGTAGGTTTTTCCCTCTTCATGTGCCGGTAGTGCAACAATCTCTGAGGGACTTTTGAAGTCCATGGGATAAATCTTACATACAGTTTTGTTAAAAGTAAAAAAAAAAAAAAAAAGTTTTTATGTTCATTATGATCGTGTCTTTACAAATTCTATAATTATTTATTATGGAAACAGTCACTTATTCATAAAAAATGACTGGACATTACTAAAATGTCAACTGAAACTAAAAATGAAACAGAAGCAAACAGGAAATAATATGAATAAAGACACGTATTGTCTTTGGTTCCTGTTACACAATAAAAGCTGCCCTGGAGTCCAACAAACACAACTCTGACCAGAGAACATCAACTCTTTTAATAAGTCATTTATACACACAGTTACATGAACGGACACTGAAACACAACAATCCCTGCAACAGAAAACAGACTACTGGCCCCAGATGGATTTAGTGCTGTTCATCTGACATCTTTCCATCTCCTGTGGGTTTTTACATTTAGCTCATTTAAATCTCATTGATGTGATCTTAGGCTGCCGTGTTTCACTTCTTTGGGATTTTTTTTTTTAATTCCAGGCAGCTGTCTTACATCATTTCAGCACAAAGTGACAATAAATTGGCTTCCCATGCAGCTGAAACTAGTCATGAAAAACAAAATGAATTGCAGTAAAAACCTCAGTAACACTCTGGTATGGACCTTCAGGATCTTAGTACCTCCAGACTCACATTCATTCAACAGGTGCTGGACCTTTATGGTAACTGAAAGTACAGACAAATGTTTTAGAGAACAGCCTGCAAGTTTTTATTTCTCTGTTGTTGGTGAAAATCCTCAGTGTAATCTTATTTTCAATCAAAAAAAATCAACCATCTTTGGATAATCCTCTGTGGGGTTTGAACTATTTGAGCATTAAACGTGTTTATCCGATGATTAAAGCACAAACGTGATCATAAAAAGTCTTAAATTCTCTTCACAGCAGCGACTTATGAGACATTTCTGCTTCTTGATTCCAGTGCATCGACGTCAGCGTACAGTAAATAACAAGAACAAATCATTAGTTTCAGTCTGTGCTGCCACTGATTAGCTTCATGATATGTGCTTTTACATGTCAAAAACATTTCAACCACACGTACAGAATAGTAATAAATAAAATGATAAAACATACATTAAAGATCAGAAGCCGTCTGATTGGTTATTGATTACAAGATATGGCAGGTGGAGTTAAACAAAAATATGACAAGAGTTTGCAAAACCGTCGTCTTAAACGTTTCATTTCCTGCTTAAATGGAGAAATAATTCGAATACTGTCAAACATATGTTGTTCATTTGTTTGTTCCAGAGCTTTATGCTGCACTGAGTCAAACGCCAAACCAAAGCCGCAGTTTTTAGACATCCTCTGCATTGATTTCTCCAGATTCTAGCCCGACATATTTCTGTATCTGTTGAAACTTTAACACCTCCAAGACCAAACTAAGTCGGTCTGAATGATCTCTAGTTCAACATCTGCAGCTTCCAGAAGAGCAGTCACTCTTCATTCTAGAGGCTAGAGGAACTACACTGTTTTTTTCCCCCTTCCCCAACCCTCTTGTCTAAATGTAGCTCCCTGCCTCGTCTCAGAAGGCCAGCTCTGCCCTCTGGTGGTCGATGGAGGTGGCCCTGGAGAGAAGACACTTAATGAGGCGACATCCAGGGAGCTTCATGAGCAGCTTCCTCAGAGTCACCTGGTTAAAGCTCTCAGACTGGAGGATTCTTAGAAAGCAGCTGATTTCTTAGAACATGATGTGAAGCACTTGAACCTGGATTAGCGATCGTTAGCGCCACCTGCAGGCCAGACGGAGACATTTTCTAGTGTTGACACAAGAGCCACCTGCAAGACACAACTCCAGTTTTCCTTTTTTTTTCTCCAACTGTGGCTGTTGGGTGCGTTAGTTTTACAGGTTTTACATTTAAATCCTGTAAAATATTAAACTGGTTTAATGAGCCGCTCTGTCATTCTGGGTCAACAGCGAGGAAAGGAGACATTTAACTGCCTTAAATCTGTCCAAAGAGGGGGGAAAAAGAAGCACTGAGCTGGAAGAGTCAAATAAAAAGGAAAAAAAGGACAAAAATAAAACACAACATGCAAAATGTTAAAAAAAAAAATTAATGCAAAGTATGAAATAAAATATGTTTGTGGGATAAATATGGAAAAGAAAGCAAAAGAAAATGAGGTGTGATTGTTTTAAATGGAAATATTTACATTTTATCAGGCAAAACTGGCTCTGTCTGAGGGTTATGTGGATAAAAATGTTTAATGTTTTCTATGTGTTAAAATACACACATCAACAAAAACTATTACAGAATCTTCAACATTCATTGTCCTGCAGTCACAAGCTGAACTCTATTTCAGTTATAGATCAGCTGGAGGTCAGATTGGGATTTTAGCAAACAGGTGCTAGAGTTTGAATTTTAAACGTGTTGTAACACAAAGAAAGCAACACACAGGATGTGAAAAGCAGCTCAAAGCATTTGCAGGTGGCTCAAGTGTCAGTTTTTACTTTTTATTCCTGCTGATGATGTAAATCCAATCTGTCAGTGATCAAACAGCTCCTCCACGTGGAGAATCTGAAGTCTGCTGAGCACAAACATCTGATTTGAGGTCCAGGTTAATGAGCTGCTTCACGTCTAAAAAGCTCTGATTTGACGTTACTCAGTGCAGAAAAGTTTTAGTGACTGCTTTATGGGTTTTAAATATAAAATTGGTAAGGAATGCATGAAAATTAAGCAAATGAGGCGTGTGAATCACTTTCAGAGTCAAACTTCTTCCCTGCTTCCACAGTAAAGACACACAGAGATCCACTAAAGATCAGCAAACACCGACTCTGGTACCTCGTTCCAACCCAGGCCTCATTCTTCACCGGCCTGCAGCGCTCACTGAACGTGCAACAGCCTGGTGTAGAATAACCGTTAAATATTATCCAGATGACGTCGATGCCGTCGCTGATCCTTCACTCTTCCTCTGCTGCAGTTTGAACAGATTCTCCTGCTGACTGCCGGCTGGTTGGACCTCAGGACACCACAGGAGTCATGTCCCAGAGCTGCAGGTCAACAGGACACACAGTCAGCTGGTTCACGGACAAACGATGCTCAGAAACCAGAACAGATCAGTTCAGATACAAGAGGAGAAGTCAAACTGTCAGACGGAACTCAGAAATGACTCGTCAGATGTAAAAAGTTTGATCGCTGCTTAAAGCTACAAAATGTACTTCGGAAACTGGATTCACTGAGGTGGACTTCCAGGCTTAACCCTCTTATTGTCCACATTTATGACCAACAAAAAATATTGTTTCCTTGTCTGAAAAAAAAATCCAAAAATTCAGCAAAAAATTCCCCAAATTTTGGAGAATTTGCAAAACCTTCAGCAATAATTCCTTAAAAGTTTCCCTTGAAAGTTTCATTTTAAAAAAACTATTTTAGCAAGAAAATACGTGCAAATATTTTCAAAAATAAAATCTAAAGTGATTACATATATCAGTAAAACTTCTAATATTTTCTTTAAGAACATTCACATAAAAATAAACCAAAATCCAACGAAATTCACTGGATTTTGGTAGATTTTTTTGTTAATGTTCTTAAGAATCATTTCTTTTTTCCACCAAAAAATGTTCAAAAACTTCCATTTCCAGGCCATTTCACTCATGGCAATCACAACGGGATTTTTTTGTGAATTATTTACAGATTTTTTTTCAGATTAAAATAGAACTTAATATATACATTTTTTCCCTGTGATTTTAACATCTTTAATTTCAGAAAACTGTGTTTTTCAGTGTATCTGACTTGGTGGGATTTAAACTTAACAGGATATTTACAGGAGGCCTTCATGAGCAGCTTAATTCAGCTTTAACTGATGTAAAAATCCAGAAACCCAGGTGAAATCAAACCTCCCCCTGCCTCAGGTGTGCACTCTCTGCCTACATAGCAGTGTTTGTGCTTTCAGGCCTTATCTGAGACCAGAGAACAGAGACTTCCTGTTTCCATCCGGACCTTGATAACCTTGTCGGTGCCAGAGGTCAGCAGGTTCCCAGCGGTGGGCTCATAGTGCATGTGGAGGACGCTGTGCTTGCTGTCGTGGAAGGTGGCCGTGGGCGCCCGGCTGGAAGACATGAAGGGAAATCGGTGACTGAGAAAAGCCCAGAGGACAGAGTGTTGGTAGAGGACGGAGTGTGGGTAGAGGACGGATTGTCGGTAGAGGACGGATTGTCGGTAGAGGACGGAGTGTCAGTAGAGGACG
Organism: Acanthochromis polyacanthus; assembly: GCF_021347895.1. Taxonomy (NCBI): domain Eukaryota; kingdom Metazoa; phylum Chordata; class Actinopteri; family Pomacentridae; genus Acanthochromis; species Acanthochromis polyacanthus. The sequence goes on along the minus strand of NC_067126.1, from coordinate 35,331,042 downwards.
GAGTGTCAGTAGAGGACAGAGTGTCGGTAGAGGACAGAGTGTCGGTAGAGGACAGAGTGTCGGTAGAGGACACAGTGTCGGTAGAGGACACAGTGTCGGTAGAGGACACAGTGTCGGTAGAGGACACAGTGTCGGTAGAGGACAGAGTGTCGGTAGAGGACAGAGTGTCGGTAGAGGACGCAGTGTCGGTAGAGGACGCAGTGTCGGTAGAGGACGCAGTGTCGGTAGAGGACGGATTGTCGGTAGAGGACGGATTGTCGGTAGAGGACGGAGTGTCGGTAGAGGACGGAGTGTCGGTAGAGGACACAGTGTCGGTAGAGGACACAGTGTCGGGAGAGGACACAGTGTCGGGAGAGGACACAGTGTCGGGAGAGGACACAGTGTCGGGAGAGGACACAGTGTCGGTAGAGGACACAGTGTCGGTAGAGGACGGAGTGTCGGTAGAGGACGGAGTGTCGGTAGAGGACGGAGTGTCGGTAGAGGACAGAGTGTCGGTAGAGGACAGAGTGTCGGTAGAGGACAGAGAGTGTCGGTAGAGGACAGAGAGTGTCGGTAGAGGACAGAGTGTCGGTAGAGGACAGAGTGTCGGTAGAGGACAGAGTGTCGGTAGAGGACAGAGTGTCGGTAGAGGACAGAGAGTGTCGGTAGAGGACAGAGAGTGTCGGTAGAGGACAGAGAGTGTCGGTAGAGGACAGAGTGTCGGTAGAGGACACAGTGTCGGTAGAGGACACAGTGTCGGTAGAGGACACAGTGTCGGTAGAGGACAGAGTGTCGGTAGAGGACAGAGTGTCGGTAGAGGACAGAGTGTCGGTAGAGGACAGAGTGTCGGTAGAGGACAGAGTGTCGGTAGAGGACAGAGTGTTGGTAGAGGACAGAGTGTCGGTAGAGGACAGAGTGTCGGTAGAGGCATAGGCATCAGTTTAGGGGGGGACAGTGGGGATGTGTCCCCCCCACTTTTTGTCAGGGGTCATTTTGTCTCCAACACATTCAAATTCTTCACATGTAAGCCGTTGTAAACCCAGTTATTTTCAGCAGTATAGAAAATTCTGACGCTCCTGAACGCACCTTCCGCACTCGGCCGAGAGTTGCACAGACATGCAGCACACCTTCGTGAGGTTAAAAAAAACGTGCAGATGCTAAATTTGCGCCCGTGCCAAGTGGAAGCTCCGACCAGAGGCATGCAGGGGCAAAATTTTGGCCCGGGAGAATTAGTACTATAGCGGCCCACAGACCCCTTTACCAGCATGTTACCGATAGCTTAACAGGTTAAGCCTCTGCTTTTGGTGCGGTGGTTGTGAGTTCGAGCCCAGCTTGTAGCATTTTGCCGCCGTTCTTCGACATTTTCTCAAAGTGCTGTGGTCTCCGTCCCCCCCACTTTTAAAAACAAACTGACGCCCTTGGGTAGAGGACAGAGTGTCGGTAGAGGACGGAGTGTCGGTAGAGGACGGAGTGTCGGTAGAGGACGGAGTGTCGGTAGAGGACGGAGTGTCGGTAGAGGACGGAGTGTCGGTAGAGGACGGAGTGTCGGTAGAGGACAGAGTGTCGGTAGAGGACTGAGTGTCGGTAGAGGACGGAGTGTCGGTAGAGGACGGAGTGTCGGTAGAGGACGGAGTGTCGGTAGAGGACGGAGTGTCGGTAGAGAATGGAGTGTCGGTAGAGAATGGAGTGTTGGTAGAGGACGGAGTGTTGGTAGAGGACGGAGTGTTGGTAGAGAATGGAGTGTTGGTAGAGGACGGAGGGTCAGTGGAGGACAGATGTTGGTTTTTACTCACTCCTCGTCACTGATGGACTCGTAGCAGCTGTCACACACTCGCACCTCGAACTCGAAGCCCATGAGGGGGATGGTGGAGCGTTTGGACGAGCATTTACCACAGACCGCCTGACCACACTTCCTGCAGTGGTGCTGAGAGACACAGAGACGCCAACATGTCAGATATCATCAACAACGACCTGACATCTTTTAACCCTCCTGTTGTCTTCATTTACGAGCACCAAAAAAATATTGTTTCCTCATCTGCAAAATTTTTTTTTAAAATTCAGCAAAAAAAATCCAATAATTCCTTAAAAGTTTCCCTTAAAAGTTTTATTTTTGAAAAATCCCCCAAATTTGGCAAGAAAATTCTTGTAAATATTTTCAAAAAATGAGTAAAAACCTTCATAAAAATCCTAAAAATATCTAAAGTGATTACATATATATCAGTAAAACTTTAGATATTTTCTTTAAAAACATTCACAAAAAAAAATCAACCAAAATCCAGTGAATGTTTTTGTGAATGTTCTTAAGAAACATTTTTAACATTTCTTTTTTCCCCACCAAAAAGAGTTCAAAGATTTCCATTTCCAGGTCAGTTCACTCATGGTAATCACAACATGTTACACATCATATAAAAGCCTGGAATCTCTAGTTTGCAAATATAATCATATCATTCTTGTATTTTCAATAAAATAGAAATGACATATGATAAAATGACAGCCTGTCTCAGAGGAAACTGAAGCACAGACGTTTTCAATATTAGCAAATAAAATTGTACTGTAGTTGTATGTCAACTTTTTTATTGATATATGGTATATTTCTGATAGAATGTATTCTATATTGCATATCTGCACTATAATGTCATGCATTGCGATGTTTGGTATTGACTTACTGCATTATCGTTGGATTGATTTTTGATCACTTTTCATTTCATTTGTTGTTCTTGTTACTTTAAGCCTTTATGTTCTGGCTGAGTTACGGATGTTTCAAAGGCTTTTCAGTAAAGGATAAGGGTCCGTCATGGGTAAAAACAGCAGCTTTCACTCATTTTCAGATTGTACCCCAGGAGTGGCAGATGCAACGTATTTTGCAACATAAAAATCTTTGAGCATTAACATTTTTGACCTGGCAAGTTATATTTGAACTTTACGTTTAAATTTCCGTTTTGAATTCAAATTTGAATTTATTGTTCATTAATTACACACTGACAACACTCAATTAATAGTCTGAATTAGCGGTATACTTCCTGGTTTGTGTTTCTGGTTCAGAGACTTTTGTGAGACCACAGAGTGACACAGACAGAGAGAGGAGGCGGTATCATACCTCAAGTATTCATCAATAATCAGTCAACAAAAATACAGATACTGATAATCTGAAAAATGCCAAACATCAGCCCCAGTAATAAACCAGGCCGATAATCAATAATCTCTACTGTAGCATCACTGGTTTTGCCAGACTCGACCTGCTGTGCAGAAGTGTGGTGGAACACACACATATATAATACTATGTCCAGTTAAACCTTACAGAAAGAAAAGCCGTAAGGATCGAACATAATGTGGGATTTAATCAGTGAACTAATGTGTTGTTTTCCAACAGAAATACTCTGGAAACATACAACAGATGTTCACAAGCATGAATTAGGAAGAATCTTGATTTTAAAGTCCTTTACATGACAGAGAGTGAATGTTTAGCAGTTTGTGGGTGAAACAGTCTCAAAGCAAATGTAAAATCATGTAAGAAAACAAACAAACAAAAGACTGCTTAAAACACAGAAATATATCTAATAAAATCAAGAGGAAACAGTAAGATCTGAGATGTACAGACATGGAGACGATAAGTTTAATTTGTTATTTTAGCTTCTGGATTTGGTTTAGTTGGTTGTTTACTGTGTTATATTTTCTACTTTATGCTACAGTGGCACGTCTGAAATAAATTACAGAAAAAATTCAAGCCACACAGGACAGAAAACCGACTTTATGCCGTTGAGGAGTGGCGGATATGACATCTCACCTCTCTAAACACAAAGCCGTGCTACCAGAATGTCCTGTACAGCCTCCAACGTACAGAAACGATGAATGAAAAGTGTTGAAATGATGAATCCTACAGACATGCACCATCCTGTTCTGGGTATTCAGCTCTAAGTCCCTGAATTTAGTGGTTTTAATGCTAAACAAGTCACTGTGTTCTCTTTACCAAATACAGTAACTATGACTACAGTTACTGTGAAATAAACTTCACACCAACTAACAGATGCAGTCGTTTCTGAAGTACTTTTCTTGCACGCTTACCACACTCCGTTTACATCTAGACGTCATCAGCTGATGTCTCCTCTGTTGTCCGTCTGCTGATCTGATCCAACAAACACCTCCACCTCCAGCTTCTCTGATTGGCTGCTGTCAGACTGATTCAAAGCTTTTCTGTTTGCAGGTAAATAAACAGCTGACTGGCTGCACTCTGGACCCACTGATATGAACTAATGCCACCTCTAAATAGGTCATCCACATTATTACTGCTTTAGCAGCATTCTGGGCTGAAAGGTGGATTCAGAGAAGTCTAAATAAATGGAATAGAGATGTTTGAAATGGAACAAACCGTTTGTGAAAATGAGCCAACAAGGGTCAAATCCTTAAATCTACTCGACATCTGATGGATGTTGTTGTTATAATTTTTGGTGTTTGTCTCATTTTTATGTCCTGAAATCTACAAGGAAGCTTTACATCAGGAGTGTCAAACATGCGGCCCGCATTTTACCTCTTTGTAAAGAGTAAAAATTACAGAGAAGATATTAACCGCAGATTGAAAAGGTGCAAAACTATTAATTTAAAATCATTTCTAGACAAGTTGTTTTGATCACAAAATGAAACATTAAATTGCTCACTGGTCTTTTGCGACTCCGTGTCTCATTTTTTGTAATATTTTGTTTAGTTTTTCGTCTTTTTTCGTCTGACTTCTGTCGTTTGTCTCGTTTTGTTTCTTCTTTTTGTTGTTCTGTTTCCTTTTTGTCACGCTTGTATTTTTTGTCTTATCTTTCTCATTTTGCGCTTCGCTTTATTCATTGTTAAAGTTTCTTGTCGAACTTTTTGTTGTTTTGTTCTCGTCGTCATTTTGTGCCTCATTTTTCGTGATATTTTGTCTTGTTTTTGGATGTTTTTTGTCTTTTCTTGTTCGACTGTTGTTGTTTTGATCATGACTAAATGTTTTGTTCCTTTGTAGACACTTTGTGATCTGTAAGCTGTAATGTGTAAATGATAAACTGAGGCATGGTATCGCTGAAATCGAATTTATTTTTCTGAAGATGTTTTGCTCATTACATGCGAAGATTTGAAGAACATACTTTTTTGCAACAAAAACAAAGGTAAAATTTGGAGTTTTATGGGTCAATATGCTGTAATTTAACTGGTCTGGCCCACTTAAGATCAAATTGAGCTGAATTAAACTGAACTAAAATGAGTTTGACACTCCTACTTTACATCATCAGTAGTTTTTGTGCCACAAACTGGGGCTTTCTGAGAAAAAACAACATGTTGAGGGTTTTTGTTCAGGAACATGGTCCTCATGTTGTGTTTAGTTCTTGCTAAACGTCTCCAAAGATTGTTGTGAACCGAAGAATGTCAACTACTGTAACCAAGAAAACACACACACACACACACACACACACACACACACACACACACACACACACACACACACACACACACACACACACACACACACACACACACACACACACACACACACACACAGAGGAAATGAGGAACCGCAGCATGAAGCCGTTCCTGAGAATAAAACAATAAAACCACTGAATGTTTGTGTGGCAGTTCTGAGTGTTTTTGGTGGGACGATGTTTGGAGGGAGGTCTGGTGGAGCTCCAGATCTCTGCTGACGTTTAAACCGGGATGTGATGTTTAGTAACAGGACTCTCCATGCAGAAAGGAGTGTCCGGTAATGAAAGACCATCAGGTGAGTGCGGTACCTGTCGGAGGCCGATCTTCTTGCTGTCCCACATCTGTTTGAAGTTCCAGAAGAAAGGCTGCTCACACTTCTGGCAGGAGTCACTGTCCAGCCATTCTGGGGTCTGAGCACACACAGTCATACATGTTTTATTCTAGAAGCTCCGTGTTAAAATGACGAACAACGGGGAAACATTAAAACTACATTCCAAACCCAGTAAGTCAGCTATAAGAGAAGTGATTTTTGCACACCGTAGAACACAGAAGTCAAAGTGTTACAGAGCTTTGAGCTTTTGTTGAAAAAAAAAACCCCTCTTATAAGAAACAGAGGGGATAAAAATATCCATATGAACCTCATGTCTGTCTCCAGCTTCTGAATGAATCCTTACAACTCATCTCTGTGTACTTCTGTGTGTCAAGAGGTCACAGTTTGAGATCATTTTCCTCTCCTGCTTTAAGCTGGCTCAGATATAACCTTACACTGCTTCTTCCTCTAGAATGTGCAGATCTATCATCTATCTCGGTCCATCCCTCCTCTAGAATGTGCAGATCTATCATCCCTCCCCAGTACTGCAGCTCCAGCACACCAGCTCTCAGAGAAACTCATCCAGACATGTTGGAACAAACAGAACATCACCCTGTGAGCTGACCAAAGCAGCTTCTCAGGTTTCTTTTCTGCACAAACTGACGCGTAAAAAGTCAAATTCCAGTCCTGGATGACGTCACGCCCTGGAGCAGTTTGTCTAAACATCATGAGTTAGAACCCGTCATGCAGAGGAGTAGAGGAGTGTTAGCGATCGCTGTGAACTCTGGACAGAGAAAAGAAGCTGCTTCCCCTCATTCCAAGCCGAATTTACCTCAGAGTCATCTCTTAAAAAAAACAAAATGATTAACTTTCATTTTAAACGTTTGAGCTTCACTTATGTGTAGTTTAAGAAAATTTCTTTTCATCCAAGTCAAAGTTTTAGTGGCAAGCACAGATTTTGGCACATTTTTTAAAATATACTGTACCGGGCTTTGCAAAAGTTCTGTTACACTTGTTGAGACATTCACGAAAATGAACACTAAGATTTTTTGGTGCAATAAGATAAAACTTTTGGGTGGCTACATTTCTGATTAATATTCTCATTAACACATATATTGAAATATTTGGAAAATAAAAATTATTGCACCAAAAAATCTTTGTGTTTTGCAAGTGAAACAGAACTTTTGCAAAGCCCGGTATATATTAAGTTATATTCTAAACTGTGAGTCTAAAGCCTGTGAAGAATTAGGAAAAAAAACTGAAGCAGTGTCACATCTTTCTTTAGGTTTCTTTCAGGACTTTGGTTAGCATCCTGTTAGCATTAGCAGCTGCAGAGGAAAATGAATTAGAACAGAAATAGAATAAAATGTCCGATATAGCAGCACTGAGGGATGGTTTGGTGAACAACAACAACCTCCTGATGTCGTTTTAAAGCTCACCTTGAGGGACGCCAGCCTCAGCAGCAGTAATGATTCAGAAAATGTAACTGAGGAGACTTTGGGTGAAATAACAGAGACAGAGGTAGAACAGAATGAAATAAAGAAGAGATTCCTTCCTAACTGAGTGGAAACGAGCAGACGGAGAAGCTGAAGCTGCGATGGGTGTTTGCAAGATGGAAAATCAAAGAAAGCACTGATAATCAGGCGACCTTTCAGACACCTAGAGCAAACATCAGCAGTTTATCTCCGTCCTCTCTCACCTCTTGGCGTGTTACATCCATGTCTCTCACCTCTTGGCGTGTTACATCCATGTTCCAGATGACGATGCCTCCGTCTGCGCTGCAGGAGATGAGCTGCCGGGTGTGAGAGGCGTAACACAGACCCTGGACCTTCTCACTGAGAGGAAAAACACACAAACATTTAACATTAGAGTGAAACAGCTGGAGTGTTGGTACGTGATCCTGAGTGGTTTATATGAAAAATGACTGATTGTTTTTTCCTGAGTCTTCAAAATACCAAACAGTTTTCACACGCAATGATTTTTATTTTACATTTAAACAGACAGAATGGATCATTTCCAGAAGTTCTTGTTGGATGCAAGAGTCCCAATACGACTAAACTGGATCTAAAGCATTTCCTTCTGTATTAAAACAGGTCTGAATTAATTTTATTAGGAGTTATATAAGCTGCTGTGTGTCTGAGCAATAGTATAAAAACCTCAAAATATTCAGTTTAAAGTTTTAGAAGCTTCTCTGTTGATCAAGAAATCGATCATTTGAATTTTACGCTATCAGATGAAAGAACTGTGTGTGAAAAGAGCTGGTTGTTTATGGGACGGCGTTTTGTCAGTCAAATACATATTATGCACATTTTCTTTCATTACAAGGACTTTGGTCAGCAGTTGGAGAGCAGATATCACCAGTTCTCTCAGTGATGTTTTATTTCTGTGGGTTAAATCATGAACATTGATCCAAATTCTCTTAAAAAACAGCTTTACTTGTTACAGACTATAGATTATTACTGCTAAAAAATACCCCAGCAGAGTTAAATAATTAAAAGATGCAGTTCTTATTTCATTCCTAACTGCTGTAGACTCTGCTTTGAGTTTTAATGGATACTCAGAGAGGTAAAAACAGACATGTGATGGTTTCTAGAATCAAACTGAAGGTATTTTAACAGACTGGAAGGATATGGAGTAAGATTACTGTCAAAAGTATTCATCCACAATTCTAACCATTCATATTCGTAATGTTAAACGTTTGTATGTTAATAAAAAATGTGTACACAAAATTCTGCTGTCATATGCATGAGTTTGATAAATTAAGGGTTAGGATTGTTTTTACGAGTATGAACCTAAAAGTTGTGAGTGCAACTCTAATTTCTACGACTACGAAGTCTTCCCTGTGAGGACGAATTCAAGTTTATGGGTACGAGTAGAAAAATACTGGAATGACGTCACATAGGTCACAGGGGAAGGTAATCGAACACAGATTGCTCCAAACGCGCATGCGCCATTTATAAAGAGTAAGACGCCGGGTGGACCCGGTGGACCTACCGGGGCAGGTGACGCCTCACAGGTCAAGTAAATAACACATCCAACTTCTTGTAATTTATTTATTTCATGAAACTGTACTGTTTTAATTGATATACAGTTTATGGACGAAAGACGGTACTGCTTAGCTTGCACGCTAACGAGCCGGGCCGGTGACACATTAGCCTTCTAATGCAAGGAGGCTAATGAGGAGGCTAAGGAGGCTTAATAACAAAACAAACATAATTTGAGATTATGAATCGTGGCAATTGGTGTATGAATCAGCCCATTGTACAGCCTAAATTGCTGTAAATTAAGTCCAGTTTTAGTTCTTTGCAAACTCAGACACGTGCATTAGTTTAGTTTACAATGAATCTGGCGGAGTTCGGTAAAGTTGGAAAGATATTCACAGATTCGGACTTCCGGCATCAATAACTCATGAGATATATGTTGTCAAAACATGAACGATGCCTCTTTCAAATCGTTGTAAGGTAGACAATGTGCTACAAGGCCAATTTTATCAAAAGTCGCTGTATTTCAAGCTACAGAAATAACATTGGCGTCTATGAGCAGCCGGCGGTGCAACGAGTGAACAGGGACCGTCTGCAAATAGCAAAACCGCTGCAACAGCGAAAAGAGACACTACACATATATTCAATAACTTCACTGTGGAGCCACCAAAATCACTGGAGCCATGAATGGGCTCTTGCTGGTCAAACTACAACTCTTGCTTTGGCGCTAAATTAAAAATCTGAATTTTAAGGAATTTTTATGTTTTGTATGATTATTTTATGAGTATTAAAATGGCACTTTTCTTCATGTATGTGGTATATTTTATATAACACACAGGAAAAATGGCATAAGGGCATAGTGTACTTGCTGTGACCTGTGCTGGTCAGACCGTCAGGTTTATTACCTCCAAGTATTGTCTGTACAGTCCTTAACTAGAAAAATATTACTCTCAATTTAACATTATGGTATAAATGAATCAATTGACACTGAAACTTTGCAATAAAGTGTCTTATCGTCTTTCTTCTCAATCATCAGTACTTGAGGTGACAGTCTAAACAGTTTGTTTGGTATATTGGCGTTATCTGATACTCTCTTTGGTAAGGATTGTAAATTCCATTACTATACAGAATTATGTGTTTGGACAAACAAGTACACTATGCCCTTATGCCATTTTTCCTGTGTGTTATATAAAATATACCACATACATGAAGAAAAGTGCCATTTTAATACTCATAAAATAATCATACAAAACATAAAAAAATCCTTAAAATTCAATTTTTCATTTAGCACCAAACAAAGAGTTGTAGTTTGACCAGCCGCAGCCGATTCATGGCTCCAGTGATTTTAGTGGCTCTACAGGGTACAAGAGTAAAGTTATTGAATAAATGTGCAGTGTCTCTTTTCGCTGTTGCAGCGGTTTTGCTATTTGCAGACGGTCCCTGTTCACTCGTTGCACCGCCGGCTGCTCATAGACGCCAATGTTATTTCTGTAGCTTGAAATACAGCGACTTTTGATAAAATTGGCCTTGTAGCACATTGTCTACCTTACAACGATTTGAAAGAGGCATCGTTCATGTTTTGACAACATATATCTCATGAGTTATTGATGCCGGAAGTCCGAATCTGTGAATATCTTTCCAACTTTACCGAACTCCGCCAGATTCATTGTAAACTAAACTAATGCACGTGTCTGAGTTTGCAAAGAACTAAAACTGGACTTAATTTACAGCAATTTAGGCTGTACAATGGGCTGATTCATACGCCAATTGCCACGATTCATAATCTCAAATTATGTTTGTTTTGTTATTAAGCCTCCTTAGCCTCCTCATTAGCCTCTTTGCATTAGAAGGCTAATGTGTCACCGGCCCGGCTCGTTAGCGTGCAAGCTAAGCAGTACCGTCTTTCGTCCATAAACTGTATATCAATTAAAACAGTACAGTTTCATGAAATAAATAAATTACAAGAAGTTGGATGTGTTATTTACTTGACCTGTGAGGCGTCACCTGCCCCGGTAGGTCCACCGGGTCCACCCGGCGTCTTACTCTTTATAAATGGCGCATGCGCGTTTGGAGCAATCTGTGTTCGATTACCTTCCCCTGTGACCTATGTGACGTCATTCCAGTATTTTTCTACTCGTACCCATAAACTTGAATTCGTCCTCACAGGGAAGACTTCGTAGTCGTAGAAATTAGAGTTGCACTCACAACTTTTAGGTTCATACTCGTAAAAACAATCCTAACCCTTAATTTATCAAACTCATGCATATGACAGCAGAATTTTGTGTACACATTTTTTATTAACATACAAATGTTTAACATTACGAATACGAATGGTTAGAATCGTGGATGAATACTTTTGACAGTAATCTTATTCCATAGAAGGACAGGAGAATCACCTCTACAGCAGCTATTAAACGGCTCCTTCACAGTGTTTTATCTTCAATTACAAGCATGTTTGTGTGTAGAAAAGCAGACAGAATTACAGCTTCACTGCAGTCCTCTTTAGAAAGCAGAACGCCATCGCTGCTGCTGACTTTATTGGACAACATTTAATTTGTTCTTTGGTGTTAGAGAAATGTCACCAGGTCCACGTTAGAAAACGCCGATTTAAACACGACACCATCACATATACAGAACAAGCTGTTAGACGCTACGGTTTGGTAGATAAAGACTGAAATATTCCCTCAGAGGCAGTTTGATTTGGAAATGACCTTTAAGCACCAAACTAGTGCTCAGTAATTACAGTCCATCCACGCTAAACTGATCCTCTAATTAAATCATCGTCGTTCATTCGGCTGAATTAAAGCTGGAGTCAGAGGAACACTGGGGTTCTTACTTGTGTCCTTGCAGTTCGATAGCGGTGCCTTTGCGTCCTCCGATGTCCCACATGATGATGGAGTGGTCTGAGCTGCCGGAGAACAGAACCCTCTGGACCGGGTCCCAGCACAGCGCCGTCACGTTACCTGGAGAAAGACACAACGCATGCACAAATAAGTCAACGAAACGCATCGAGACAGACAGATCTGTCACATTACCTGGAGAACGGACAAATAAAACGAACCAAACACATCAAGTCGCACTCACAGAGAAGGTCAAACACCAAATAAACACATTATGTTTATATGTAATGCAGTAATGTAGCACATTATTACTGATGCATTTAGAAACCACGCTAGCCAGTGACGGACAGACATTCATTTCAAGGTATCCATATGTATTGATAAGGATAGATAAGGAGACAATGTGCAAATTAATGTGCAAATTGTGCTAGTCAAAGAAACAGAAGCTAGAAAAGCCCTCAGAGAGCGCAGTACTCCACCAAAGCTGCTCAGTCGGATCATTTACAACGGCAGAAATCTTTAACAAATCCGTGGATCCAGACTATAAGACCCATCACTGACAAAATTTAATCACTCGGTTCTTGTGTCATTTCTGACCTTCCCTGAAAATTTCATCCAAATCCGTTAGTCCGTTTTAGAGTAATGTGGCAGACAGACAGACAGACAGACAGACAGTCTCATAACTCCGTCTGCTTAGAGGAGTTATAAGGTTCTAAACCGTGCAGATTCTCCTGTCTCTCAGGTGACGTTAATCTGAGGAGCTTCAATAGAAATCAGACGGATTTCTCTTTTAGGTTCTTGAAGACGTTCCACCTCTGAAGAATTGAAGAAGCCTCTTGGACGAGAAGTGAAGAACCTAGAAGAGAAGTCCAGCTGATTTCTACTGAAGCTCCTGGGATAAAGGTTGCAAAACTGCTGCAATTTACAATAAAACAGAGAATTAGAGAAGTAGTAAAAGGTACAATAGTACTAATAATAATAATATAGGAAGGGTCCTGGTGGACTTTCTTAAAGAGCATAAAAGAAAGATCTGGAGTCTGTCCTCCTGATTAGGACTCCATGCTGGGATGTAAAGTTTAATGTTATAATCTGAACAGTGCAATGCAGAGGTATAAGAATGAACAGTGCAGCAGATTATTGTCTACAGCAAAGGATTACTGCTCAAAAGAATCATCTGACCACTAACAGACCAGCAGGCTGAGTCCTGTGATTTAGAACATGTAACTCAGAGATGATGTAAGATCTGCTGGTCAGGATTCCAGACGGATTCATTCAGGATGCGGGTCACTGCCTGAGGCTTCACTCCCTCTGGTTCTCACTAGACTGGTTGGATTTAGTTAAAAAACAAAAAAACTGTTTCTTCTGTCAATGACTCTGTGATGAAAAAATAATCTGCTGGACTCGTTGACTCATAAATAACATCTGCTGCACGTCATCTCTTTTCACTGACTCCAGGTCTGTTTAGGACTAATCCAGATGCGTCTTTGTCACCAAATTGTAAAAAAAAAAACCTTTTAATTCATCCTTTATTGAAGCAGATTCAACAATGACAGCTATTACCATATTCATACATCTTAAATTATTCTTCCAGTAAATCTGCAACCAGCCTGCGGACAGAGGAGTTAAATCAGCGTCAGTATTACGAATTAAATGAAGCTCCTGACAAAGCCTTGTTAATGTGAAACTCCTATAAATACATAAAAATGATTTGATTTCCCTCCCAGAAGAAGCTCAACTGCAAAAAAAAAAAAGCAGTAATTGTTTTATTAGCAGGTCCTATCTGTACAGTTTGATGGTTTTTAAATCCAGATTTAACACTGCTTGGTAAGATAACGCTGTAATTACTAAAAACAACATTTAAAATGTCAGTCTGTGATCTGCATTCAGTAACAGAAGAACCCATGAGGCTCCAAGCAGAAGAAGCTGTTTGATTCTCACCAAATATTTATCAGAGAGAATGAAAGAACAGGAAAGAAAAAATTATCCAAAGCGTAGCTGGAAGGCAATTTATGTTACCAATTATTTCTATTTGTCCCAGATAACATCTGAATAAATGTGAAGTTTTAAGACAGACAGAGGCTACAGGAACTCAGAGCTTAATTATTTTACAACTACTTTCATTCTGATTAATGTGCTGATCATTTTTATTTATTGCCAGAATCTTGTTTTTAGGCTCTAAAATGGTAGAAAATGAGGATAAACGCTCAGTACAGTCCTCCTGAGCACACTGTGGAATCCTGAAATGTTTTGCTTTGTGCAAATCAAAAATATCCAATTTATAGCGACAGGGAAGCTGAAAACGGACATATTAAATCTATGAACTAGCATGTTCAGAGCGTGTGATTTACCCGTGTGCCCTTTGAAGGTGGTGACCAGACTGCAGCTGTCCTGCTCCAGCTTCAGGATGGTCACCTGTCCAGACTGGTCTCCTACGAAGGCGTGTCTGGTCTCCACATCGAATCTGGGTTAGGATTCAAGTTAAAGAAGAACAAACTACTGATGCATTCATTCTGAACTGTCACTGAACCAGAAACCTCACTGAACTTCAACGCAACGCTCCAGAGACAGACTTTACAGCTCAAAAACGTCCAGAACTAACTGTATTCAACAGAGTCTAAACTATTAAATGAAGATGTGAGTGGAAGTCAGTGCAGAAGAATAACTATCAGTGGTTTCTAACCCTAACCCAGTTTCAGAAGAATAACTCGTGGTAGAAGACTCTCAGAGGTTTTTTCTCCTGACCTAGATCAGTCACTGATCATTAGAGGGACAACTACACAAAAAATAACTGAATTATGTCATCCAATTTTAATCCTCCTTCTAAAATACCAACCAATCATGGATAAAGTTGGAGTTTCAATCGTTAGTCTCCCTCCAGAAACCTGAGTTAATGTATTCTGTGTCTTTACCAGTGAGAACAGATGAGATGATTTACAAGTAAAAGGATTAGTTATTTAAAAATCTACATCTGTGGTTCCCCTCTCCTCCAAAGTCCCACTGAGAACCAATCAAATGTTTATCAACCATTATCTTTTAGAAAATGACTGAATAAACATTATTTTTTGAAGGTTTCACCAGAAAAAAAGATCAACAACAAGCAACCAGAGCTGCAGGTTTGATTGATTTACTTTTTTTTTTTTTTTTTTTTTTTTTACAGTTTAAGAGCATTATTTCCTCATGGTTCACTCAAATTTCGTAATACCTTCCCTTGATAACCCTCTCTCTGAGAAACTGTTTGCACTTAGATATGCTGTAGCTGAAAAAATACCCTCAGTTTCAGGTTCATTACGTCTCAAACCGCTAAACTTCTGCTCTTAGATTTGAGATCTTGCTCTTTGTGGGGCAACCCTGTCAGAAGTCCCAACCATCAGAAAGTCAGGTAAAACCCTGACAAAAGGAATCATTGCTGCTTCCTTCAGACTCCCATAACGTCTCACTGGGTCCCTTTTGGACAGTTAACCGGATTTATCTATTCAGAGTGATTACAGAGAGAAAGCAGCTCCATGCAGGTTTAACTTTCAGTCTATAACTAAATGTTTAAAAGCTTTCCCGACACAGACAACGATCTGAAACTAAAAACATTTACTGACAGCAAATCTGTTTTCTGTCTGGTGCTTTACATCATTTGAAGCAGCATTAGGGCTGGACCCGAATATCCCGAATATCCGAATATTCGTTTGCTACGGCACTATCCGGATATTAATTTGGTATCCGAATATTCGCGCAACACCCCCCCCCCAGTCCGACGTTACGGGGCGGAACGAATATCCGGATATTCGTCTTTAATAGGGCCCGAATATTCGGAGGCCAGAAACCACTATTCGGGCCAGCCCTAAGCAGCATTAAATCACTTTTGTTTGAGAACCTCTGCTCTGGTCTGGGTTCAGATCAGTCTGAGGGATTCTCAGTCCTCCTGTCATCATAATCCTCAGAGCTTAAGGAAACACCAAGAACACTTCTCCTTTAAAGAGAAGAATTCAAGAGGCTACTTCAGCTGCAGACCTGAAGAATCCTCCTGGATCAGAGCTGAAAGAGACGTCAGCTGCTTTTTACTGAAGAAGTCCAGATTAGATTAAGAAGTCATTTTAGACTTAAAGGGGAACTTCGTTTTTTTTCAACCTGGGGTCTGTTTCCATATGTAATTTCATACATGTGAGTGATGGAGAAATGGATTTTTGACATAGCTCCAGTATTTAGCCAGGCAGGCAGCTTAGCAGCTCAGCTAGCAGCTCAGCTAGCAGCTCAGCGAGCGAAAAGTATGGGGCAGCTGGCCCCCCGCGTCAAAGTCCGTCCTAACATGCTTTTCCCCCCACACTGACCGGCTCAGATAGTCTCAGCAAGTGTCCCACAACATACTAGAGATGAGAAGTGAACAAAAACCTCCACATTACCTGGCGATCGCTCTTTGTTGTGGTCTGTATCCAAATCTCAGGACGCTAGAAAGCAAATCTCGTTCCGAAATCGGAACGAGATTTGCAAAGGGATGTACAAAGAGCCATCGCCAGGTAATGTGGAGGTTTTCGTTCACTTCTCATCTCTAGCATGTTGTGGGACACTCATTGAGACTATCTGAGCCGGTCAGTGTGGGGCAAAAGCATGTTAGGACGGACTTTGACGTGGGGGCCCAGCTGCCCCATACTTTTCGCTAGCCGAGCTGCTAGCTGAGCTGCTAAGCTGCCTGCCTGGCTAAATACTGGAGCTATGTCGAAAATTCATTTCTCCATCACTCACATGTATGAAATTACATATGGAAACAGACCCAAGGTTGAAAAAAAAACGAACTTCCCCTTTAAAGGCTCCATACAGTTATCGTAAAACAGTTCTACCTGCAAACAGGGGACCAGTTCCACATGAATGCCTGTAGTGTTCTGTAGAGACCAGCCGTTCAAACATTTCTGTTCTTATAGCTTAAAAAAATCTCACTTTAATTCACAAGCTAAGAGCACTGCTAAGTTAAAGCAGCATTTACACACCAGTGGTTCCTGCTAAAGGGGCTGATAATAGTGATCCTGGTAGGTGCTGGTTTGTGTGAAACATTTCTTCTCCTAAAGAAAACTATTACGTTCATAAATGTCATGTTAGAAATCTCTCTGCTAAGAAGCACTCAGGAAATACTTGTTAAAGAATTAGATTTTTATAAGGGGGCTGTAAGTTTTTTCTTTCACTGTATGGTTGCTGTTTGAATAAAAGCTGCTGAAGAAACTGTTTTTAATGCAGTAAAGATATCCAACAACCTTTTGACATTCACACTTTATTCCTCTTTCACCTGTTGATCCCAGTGTGCTGCTCACAGAACAGAATCAGCTCTTATCATCGTATCTAAAGGGCTCCTTCTCCCACCGGTTCTCCTGCCCTGCTAAGGTTAGCATGTCAGGCTAGCAGGCCAGCGGGTTCATTGGTATGGATCAGAGTCGCTCTGAGCACTCACAGCCTTTCATCTGGCCATTACAGAACCCTCCTCACTCCGTCTCCTTGACAACAGCATGACTGATGCCTATTGTTAGCCTCCCCATTAGCACAAACGCAGTGGAAGCTAATCTCAGTCTGTCTTCTGCTGCCGTGGCCTGAAAATAGACCGTGTTGTCAAAATAAAAGACAGAGATGGTTCAGAAGCACCAAAGATGAAGCGTCACTACGTCCACTCCACTCAGCTGCCCAGTTCACCAGCAAAGGGCCCAGTAGGACCACAGATAGATCACTAGGGGAGGTTCTGAAGGATACTGTAGGCCTGAGACCCAGGCCGAGGTGCGGTACGTCCCCAGCTGCTGGCCGCTCTCTGAACAGTGCCAGGTGAAGTTCTTGTCCTGGCTGGTGCTCAGCAGCCACTCCATCTCCAACACAAACAGCACCACGGTCACCCGGCCCTGGTGGGCTGCACAGACACACAACAGAACCAGAACCATTTAAAACACACAACATCATATCCACAAACAGCACCATGGTAAAAAAAAAAAAGGTTTCAGACACTCTTAAAATTTTACACAATCTCAAATATTATCATGAAATATTTGCGTAAAAATCTTTTTTGTGTTTCTAAAGGTGTGGCTGCATTAGACAGACACAAACACACAGAAAATATATTTATTTTGTTCAGTGTTTACAAGAAAAACTAACAAAACTAAATTCTACTAAAACGATCCAATACTCAAAAGGTCTTATTTTTTATGGAACCAATTAGTTTTAAGTTTTTAATGTTTTTTTCTAGGATTTTTTTTTAGTTTTATGGCTTCATAAATCACACTGAAGACCTCAGAGGGATTCTTAATGTGATATACATGCAAATGTATGGGGCGTCCTAAAACTGTTTTCCACTACTGTAGATTTGAGAAATAAAATGGAGAGAACAGTTTAACAGCATATTTCAAAAGCTGAAAAGCGGCGCCAGCATTTAATCTGATGGTCTCGCAGCTCTGCCTTCTTTAAGGAAGTCCGATCAATACGTGAAGAGGAAGTAGAGATATTTAAAGATGTTTAAACAGTCACACATGACATGAGGAACACATCTTCATCACAATCAGAGAAGCACAACATCAAACTATAGATTTCTTCCTGCATTCATTTAAGAATCAGTCTTCTGATGGTTGCTCTGTGCACCCATACATTAAAAAGTAAACCCTGCAGCTCAGAATCAGTGCAGATCGATCAGCGGCGCTCCGGTCCACTTATTTCACACTGACTTATACTCAACAGAATGAACTGAATTATGAATAGAGCTGGAGAGCAAACACTCCTGGAAGCCTGAAGTACACGGAGCTGAGACGATTTTATTAGAGATGAACTGTCCTGAAACTACCGGGGTAAGAACACAGAATAATAAATAAATACTCCAGGGGTTTGCAGAATGAGCTGACCAGACAGAAACTATTTTACAGACACATGAAATAACAACACAGTGGTCGTCATTTTAAAGATGAACTGCTAAGAAAATCTTAATATATCAGATACAAGCAGGTTTTATATTTACTATTTTAATAGTTGGATGGTTTTGATGAATAATTTAAAGCTACCATATTTGCTTTCAGGGGAATAAATTAATCCTTTAAATTGTTGTGTAGTCTCAGTTTATTGGTACCAACATTAGGAGTCACCAGTCAGATGTTTTCACAAAGACGTTTCTTACCATCACTTTCAAACCTATTTATTTATTTTGCCAGTAGTTACACACTTCTTTTTAATACTGTAACATTAATTACATTTCCCCCCTGAAAACACGGCAGATTGTGTCTAAAATGTTTTAATCGTGCCCTCTTTTGGAAGATTTCATTCATCAGGATCATTTCTGAGGAAAGTGAAACCTGCTGAACATGAACTTCCTGTGACCTCCTGATGTGTGAATGAAAAACTAATTCAGCTCTTCTGATGAACATAACAGGAAGTGAAAAGCCTTCATGTTTTATTTTAGAATAGAGCGATGGGTGTTAAAAGTCTGTCCATCATTTTAACAATCCCCAACAGCTAATAAACCTTTTCCTGTTGCTCTGTCAAAATAAGACTCATCACTAGATGGCCTCATTTCAGGTCTTCTCCCATGAAGCAACTTTATAGCCTAGCTGCGCTAGACAACCCACGGCAACGAATTTAATTCTCTGCCAGGGTGGGTCTAGTTACCCTCCATAAGGCTCGAGGCTGGATTCTCCTAAAACTGGCCGGACGAATCACCATGAAGTGTAGAGTCAGAAGGCGGGCGTAACGAAGTGACGACAGAGGCACGACGATTCTGACAGAAACAACCAGCGCACAATAAACAGTTCTCTTTCGACTCGGCTTTGGCCACAGCCCTGAAGCTAAAATTCAACTTGAAAGATAAACAAAGGACGGCACTGAAGTGTTTCATTGAGAAGAAAGACGTATTTGGACTTATGCCGATGGGATATGGAAAATCCTTAATATACCAGTTGGCTCCGCTGGTTGGGAAGCTAATGGGACTTAGCCACAATCCGCCGGCGCTCTAGGAACTACGTCAGCCTATTCGTTGCACTGACTGGTTGTATACCTACCCAATTGCTGCAGAGTGATTTGAAAGACAACCTTTTAGCCCGCCTCCCTCCCTGTCGAGCGGCCCTAGAACCTTGTGCCTTCAGAACATGGGTCTAGCGTGGCTAGGCTAGCAACTTTAGGTATTAAAGGATTAAATCAGAGGTTTGTTATATGTGACTACTTTTCTATTGATATTAACCGACCCACACTCTTCACATCTCACCCTGGTAGGTTCGAGCTGGAGTCATCTTGTTGTAGTCTTCTGCCAGGACGAACTCCTGGAAGACAGGAAGTGGAGAGAAGAGCTCATGATTAGCAGATCTATAAATAGCAGAATAAACTATGTTGTTGCATTTATGTATGAGTTTGTAGTAACACTGGAAGAGTTCAGTGTTTTAAATGGATTGAAGGACTGAAAGGAGATCACAACGTACAACATGAACTGTGGAGTAACCGGTGCGTAATGATGTATACTCAAGGCATTTTGACTTTTAACATGTATTGGAATCACAATAAACACACAAGTATGATATGCATGAAATCTATCACAAAATAAGAGGGGTAAGATGTGGATTAAAAATCTGAACACATCTGGGTATATTCTCTGTGAAACATGACCTAATGATAACCTAATATGCATGCGCACTGTGAAATGTAATCTGACGATGAAACATGATATTTGGTGGCAAGATCAGATTGAGAAAGGTATAATGGTGTCAAAAATGTCACTCCTATAATACGCCCTATAGGCATTGAAAAATGACCAACGCTCACAGCAGAAAAGACGGTGCACAGCTCAGTTTTTCACTTCTTCTTGGGGTGTTATCACTGCTAAGAATAACTCCTGCATTTCTGTCGACACATAAATCCTGTTGACCTCCGAATGCTGACTTCTCTTGGTGATTTTTTCGAAGAGTTTTAAAGAAATTTTTAGATGTTTGAACACGGTCAAGTCATAGTTTCCGGCCCTTATTTGTAACTCAGTTTACACTACATCATCGCTTAGTATTACAAACGTGCTTGATAATCTTGCAGTATTAAAAAAAAAGAAAAGATATCTGACACCCATGCACATTTCAGCTAATTACTACTGAAGAAAAGCTGAGCGAGGGTTCAGCTGAGGAGGAAACCAGAGGGAAGCATCTGAAAGGGAAGCAGGTTGGACTTACACAGATAGTTCCAGTGTCCATCCCCACAGAAAGCCTCCTGGTCTCCGGGTTAAAAGACATACAGGAACACGACGCTGGAAACACAAACAAATGGAAGGATTATAGTCAACACTCTGCATGTGTCTGACTGGTATTCTGGTCCTACCTTGACACAATAAGGATTTACCAACAACAAACAATTCATTCTTGACATTAGCTTTGATAAAAAGTTTAATATCAACGTCGTTTTCAGTTGCACCTTATAGTTTTCCTCATTTGATTGAAGTTCCCTTCAACACCAGGTGAAAAAACCCGAACCTCCAGAGTTTCTAGGTCATGATTTGGCAAAAGGACAAAAAAATCAAAAAATCGGAAAAAAACCTAAACTAATACTGGTTAGAGTTCTGAGGAAGATACCAACAGATAATACATCGAATATTGTTTTGTTTTAACCTCTTAATATTCACTCCATTTTTATTATAAAGAATAAAAGCTCAAATTTAAATATTCAAGAACTGCAGCTAAGATAATCCATGTTTCCGTGCTCTGATAGAAAATCAGCTCCCTCACAACTGGTGTTTCTGCAATTTTCTTGTTACCAGTCAGTCGACACAAACACCGAAATCAGCTGATAATAATGTGCTTCATTTAGTCCGTATCACTGAATAAGCGTCGCCTGTCGGTGCTGTTAACTTATGTCCTCCAGCTATTAAACTACTCTGTAGTTAAGCACAGACATCATTTTCATTCATATCAGTCATCTGCATTGTGTGCCAAATCTATCACTGAAGTGAATCAACATCCGTCTGAAACACCCGTGAGAGTTATTACGACTGTTTCAGCATTCAGAGCTCAACAAAAACAGCTCTGAACACAAAACAGTTGGTCTTTATTTCAGCCTCTCAAGCAGAAGGAATCTATTTTTTGTTTGGCCTTCGGTTTAGCATTTTCCCTATTTTATATTTATTGTCTCGTTTATTCGAACATGTTATCAAAAAGCAAATTAACTGCTGTACTTTTAGTATTTAATGAATGTCCACAGGTTAAAATGAATCCTGTTGTAATCAAGCAGCAGTTTATTTATTAGAATCAGCAAATCCCTTTGAATGTCGCTCTGAAGAAACAACATCCTGTCTGTTAAAACCTCACAGGATAATTAACACAGAGAAAAATAGCTCTGGAACTGATTTACTGCAGATAATTTGGTCAGTTATAGTGACCAGTCAACTATTTTGGTAAATTCTGAGCTGCTGCAACACACACACAC
Organism: Acanthochromis polyacanthus; assembly: GCF_021347895.1. Classification (NCBI taxonomy): domain Eukaryota; kingdom Metazoa; phylum Chordata; class Actinopteri; family Pomacentridae; genus Acanthochromis; species Acanthochromis polyacanthus. The sequence goes on along the minus strand of NC_067126.1, from coordinate 35,309,101 downwards.
ACACACACACACACACACACACACACACACACACACACACACACACACACACACACACACACACACACACACACACACACACACACACACACACACACACACACACACACACACACACACACACACACACACACACACACACACACACACACACACACACACACACTAGATAGCAGACCAAAGTCGGTACAGTTTGACCTCATTTAGAAGTTTACACAACAAACAGAAAAGCTATGAAGCAAGTCAAACATGTGTAGATGTCTGGTATGTTTGAACATCTGGAACTGAGGAACTAGATCTAAATTTTACATTTTCACTCAGTTCTTGCAGTGATTGTTTGTCCTGCTTTAAGTTATTCTACAGAGTTTAATTTACTTTCTTGTTTGTTTTTTTTACTGTGAAGCACTTTGGTCACCCTTTGAGCTGCTGTACAAGGCTACAGAAGTAAACTTTAATTTGATTCCACCTCAGAGAAGCAGTGATTAATGTGCGGTTTGGGGACACTTTCAGTCTGACTAAACTCTGAACATGCAGTCTCTATTGTCAGCTGCATGTTGCTGATCGTTGCATAGGATTTCCTTCAGTTGCACAACTGGAGGGAAACGAGGACAAACCGCCACCAATGTGCAGCGCTGAGGAGAGTGCAGAGAGGTCGATCCTACAGGAGGTTGGATACTCAGTCTGACTTCATAGAAACTCCTTCAGGTCATTCTGAGAAACCTGTGATTCATCCATCATGAAGACGGACACTCAGAGGAGGATCAGGACGACAGGCTGTTCAGAGACGCTCATACAGTCATGATTTATCTGGTTCCACTGAACAGGCACATTATTCAAACACACATGTAATATTTTAAAGCTGTGGTCCACTTTACTAAATGCTCTTTAACAGACATCTCTAGTTGTAGGAAGGAGTTTAACTTCCCAGGATTTGACTAATTACACCATGACTAAGACGTTTTAGTCCAGACATCTCAAACATAACTCTGAACAATCCAAATCCCAGTTAGAGATCTCAGTACCTCAGGGTTGAAAATCTTACCAGACACTTGCACAGTCTTGAATTAAGTTACAGATACCAACAACATCATTTGGCTCATAAGAACCGCAGCTCAAGATCTTTTACTTTAGTTTTACATTTCTTCCAATGAAAGTTGTAGCCTCCACTTATCAGACACTTCTACTTCAGTCCTGACTTCCCTGTTTAGGTACAGCCACAGCAGCCGTTTTAACATTTCATAGTTGAGTTTGACGTCAACAATGTCGTTTTGACCCGTAAGAACCACAGTTCAAGATCTTTTAGTTTAGTTTGGGATGATAGTTGCAGACGCCACTAATCGTATTCTATATACAGGCTGTCCATAAAGTCTGTTTACAGTTTTCAGAATTTATTACAAAGGCAGTTGATAAGATATCTTAGCCAAACTTGTTTTAACACCCTGTATACTCTGACTGTGATTCTGGTTCATACAGACTTACATGGCATGGTGTGGTAGACGCTGGGCCAGTACTGACCGCTGTCTCTCTTCAGCCAGACCCGGATCGTCCTGCAGGGAGAAAGCAGCGCATTTTAGCTCTCAGTGCACGTGAGGAGATCTGGATGTGGAACCTGCTCCACTCTGAGCTGTAATCAGCTGCAGGAAGTCACCTCCAGTCGACTAAAAGTCAATGCAAGTATGTGAAGGCTCAGAATGTAAGCAGGGCTCTACAGATGAACCTGCACTGAAGTCACTTCTGCTGGTGAGGAAGTAAAGGACGTTCAGAGCCAGCAGCTACTAGCAGGCCATCCAGAAGGGAAACACACATGCAGTAATGACCATCCCTGTGGAATATGCTGCTACACCTGAGACCTTCACAGCAGATCTAAGTCCTACCTCCTACAGATTAGACCTCCAGAACATCCCTCTAACATCCTGAGGTTTGTCTCTCCTCAACCCCCTGCCTTAACTAACCCTAACAGTCCGATAAACCCAGGTTTTTACCCACTCTGCTGACTTTTCCTGTATTTAACACGTGTGTCCTGGTGCTGAATGACAACAGGACAGGAATCATGACAGCTGCTGAGTCTGGGTTTGACAGAAATATAGGCCTGTTTTTCTGGTATTTCTGAACATTTTAAAAATGTCTGTTGAACTCGAGTAAATTAGACTTCAACTGATGAAACTAGTCAACAAATACAAAGCTACTTTTATTCCTAATTCTAATTCTGTAGCACTAGATGAACCCTGCAGTGGGGTAAACAGGATGAATTTGTTATTTATCAGCGAACTGTAGATCCCAGAAGCAGACTGTTGTCAGATAATCAGTCCTCGCTGCTTCATTTGTGATCGTTCTTGTATTTTGCTCAATATCTCCATCCATCTATCATCATGTTTGACTGCAGGCTCAATACATGTCAGACAGCACTTTATGATCTGCTAACAGTCTATCAGAGGACTACACGTGGAGACAAACAATCACACTCACATTCACACCTACAGACAATTTAGAATCACGCTAGTATTTTTTGTCTTATTTTTCTCATTTTGTGCTGCGTTTTATTCACTGTTTTGTGTTTTTTTTGTCTCGCTTGTGTCATTTTTTGTCTCGTTTTTGTCAGTTGTCCATTTTTTTGGGCTCTTTTCTGTTTTGTTTTGTCTAATTTTCCTTGTTTTGTTTTCACTGTTGTCATTTTGTGTCTCATTTTTGTAATATTCTGTCTTGTTTTTTGTCTTTTCTTGTCCGAATGGTGTTGTTTTGATCATGACCAACTGTCGTGTTGTGCAACGTGTAAATGATAAACTGAGGCACATTACTGCTGAAGTTGAATTCATTTTTCTGAAGAAACTTCGGGTTGTTCGTAATGTTTTGCTCATTAAATGTAAAGATACTTTTTTGAACGAAACAAAGGAAAAATTTGGAATTTTATGGGTCAATATGCTGTAGTTTAACTGGTCTGACCCACTTAAGATCAAACTGGGCTGAATGTGGCTCTGAACTAACATGAGTTTGACACCCCCGACCTGGAGAATGGTCCATCCCATAGTGTCTTTGCTGTGTTGTGCATGCAGTCTCCATGTTCTCCTGTGCATGTGTTGTTTTTCTCCAGGTTCTCCAGCTTCCTCCCACAGTCAAAAAACATGCTGAGGTTAATCGGTGATTCTAAACTGTCCATAGATGTGAATGTGATTGTTTGTCTCTATGTGTAGCAGTGTGATAGACTGCTACCTGTCCAGATGACCAAACTCCACCTGTCAGTGGTTCTAATGCTGATCTGTGAATGGATCATATTACTCAGTTACATCCCATACATAATTAAATCCAGCTGTAAGCGCAATAGCATTAACAGCTACTACAGCATTCTGTGCACGTACAGGTGAACCTCATGCACCTGCAGAACGCTAATTACACCCACACCTGATAACTACAGAACTTTTAATACCACAGGGTTCACCAGTTCTGTTTTCCAGGCTCCTCTTGGTCCATAATATCCCACCAAACACACCAGTAACCTGCTGCCTCTAATCGATAGCTCAGTCCTAGTAGCTACAGCTAGCTGGTTAGCCTCTACACAGGTGGTCAGAACCAGCTCCACCTTTAAACAACGTTTTATTCACCTTAGTGATAAACATACAGTAAAGAAACGAATCATGGTTTACAGCTAGCAGCCAGTGTGTCAGCTGACTGTAGTAAAGATGGTAGTGAACCTTTAGGTCTGTTTATCTGTTAGCTACAGCAGATAGCCGCTATTTTAAACTAGCTACATATCGCACCTGGCCTCTGAAGGCTGATAATGTGTGTGCTGGCCGTTATTTTAATTAGCTTCATGTGTATCTCCGGAGCTCACCTGTCCTCTGACACGCTGATCACTCCGTCCTCTTTGGGGATGATCACCGCCGTGCTCACCACCTCCTGGAAAGCCTCGATCTTGCTCAGCAGGCAGGGCTTCCGAGCCTGCGGCTGGGGCTGGATGTCGGACGCCATGAGGCTGCGGTGCTCCGAGCTCCGTGTCCGACAATCATAACCTCCTCCCGGTCCGGCGGCTCAGCCTCGGCGGGCTGCAGCTAGCTGTTAGCTCTGGAGGAGCTGCTCGGTGTAGTGGAGGGGCTAGTCAGCTGACTACACACACACACACTCACAG